>NC_090023.1:257911074-258203574 GCF_037176765.1 Anolis sagrei
CATGGAGTGCTGTTATCTTCCTGCTGGAGCGGTACTTATTGATCTACTCACATTTGAATGTTTTCAAACTGCTGGGTTTGCAGAAGCTAGGGCTGACAGCGAAAGCTCACACCGCTCCCTAGATTCAAACTTTTTGGTCAACAAGTTTAGCAGCTCAGCAGTTTAACCCTCTGCATCATCAGGGGCAAGTTGCTATCTTTTTTAAAAAAAAATCAAACAACAATGAATTGGGCTTTGGAGATATCTGATGTCTTACTTTAAAAAGGATGAAACAGCAAAATGAATGCAGGGATGTCAGGGTAGAATACAAGTGTAATGTAAGTCAATACAATGAGTAAAAATTTGCATGTGGAAGCCTCAGATTCAATCCCTGCCATTTTCAAATCCTTATCTGGAACCCTGAGGAGCCCATTCTGGCTATAGATGACACGGATTCCTAGGAAAAGCATCCTACCTGTCCCATTTACTGTATAGGTAGATATTGATCTCATCAAAAGAAACACCACACTTTGAAAGCTGTGGTGCATAATCTAGATGTTTCACACCAGTGTGCTGCAACAGATCCTGGGACACACTATTTAGTCTGCATGTTGCAGTCACTTTGCTGTTGTTGCATGCCATATTTACCTCAGTTTGCCGATATGTTATGCTATATTGTCAACTCACAACAGCCATTCCCAGTAATGACACAGGACTCCAATCCGTAATCAATCAGAAACTTTTACTGCTGGACGTTCGGACACAAAGAAAGCCAGGATTGACTAGCAGCCGCCGGACAGCCCTTATATACACTCCCCCACATTCGAAATCCCCTTTCCCGCCAGCCAAGAATCCCGTGCAACATTCCCGCCAAATGTCAACTGCTCTCCCCGAGGTCACCAGCTGCACAGTTCTTATCAGAGTTGTATGTCAGGATCCTGGTTTTTAGCGCCAAAACCAAAGGCCTGGAAACCGGCTCCTGACACTATATTGTATTGTACTTTTAAGGTATTGCATATTAATTGGTATGCTTTTTCTGTTTTCTGTTTATTGAGCTAACCCTTGTTTGATTGTTATAAGTTATGTTGAGTTTATTTTGCTTTTGCATTGATTGTCTATTTGATTTTGAATGTTTGCCATTTCATTATTTCTGTGAACTGCCCTGAGTCCCTTTGGGGAGAGAGGGTGGGTTATAAAATAATAATAATGATAATGACAATGATAATGTTATTTTCAACTTATGAAGACCCAAAACAGGCATCCTCAAACTGTGGCCTCTCAGATGTGTGGGCCTCCAACTCCCAGAATTCCTGACCATTGAACCAGCTGGCTAGTGGTTCTGTGGACCACTAGCCAACTGGAGGGCCACAGTTTGAAGTTGTCTGCCCTAAAGGGAACTGATTGTGGGGTTTTTGGAGCAAGAAGTTTGCCCAGGCCTTCCCCTGAGGCTGAAAGGGTGTGACTTGCCCATGAACACCCAGTGGAAATATATTAAAGATGTCAAACATTAAAAGAGTTTAAGAAGGCTAAACCATGTGCATGCATGCAAGTAAGATAACTGCCAAAAGCTTTGATAAAAAGCTATGTCTTCAATTGGCATAAAAAAGAAACCAATATTTGCAGAACCGCATATCTGTTTACAAACTGGCTCAAGCACTGCAATCTGAGGAGGAAGCCCTGCTCTTGGTCCCACCCCCCATCTCAAGCGTGGATGGGAACGAGAGAGGGGGCCTTCTCCATGGTAGCTCCCTGCCTCTGGAACTCCCTCACAAAAGAACTAAGAACTGCCTCTTCTCTCCTCATCTTCAAAAAGTTGCTAAAAATACATCTATGCACTGTGGCATATGGAGAGGAGGAAGACTAATACATCTCAACATATATAATCATCTATATTGCACTATAATGGCATAGTGCAATATAGTAATATATAATACTGATATTGTACTATGCTAATAATATAATATATTGTATGAAAATATATCTTGTAAGCGCTCTGAGTCCCCTTCAGGGTGAGAAGGGCGGCATATAAATGCCATAAATAAATAAATAGATATATTAAATCCTGTCTAGATACTGGAATTTACCTAAGTCTGTTAGTTGTTGGAAACCATCTTACCTCTTAATAAGATTTCATTTGTTTTAAGTGTTTTATTCCATGTAAATTTATATTATATGATTATATCTGCTAGGTTGTAAAGTTTTTTTGTTAATTCATATTTGGTATTAAGTTTACAGTTAGGCTGTTTTATATTTTGACGTGTCTTGTTTTGATGCAATTTGCCAATACCTCTTTGTTGGCAATGAATGTTTACCATATGTGTTGTAAACCACCCTGAGTTCCTTTGGGGAGATAGAATGGTCTACAAATTAAGTTTTATTGTGTTGTTATTATATAATATGAGTGCAAGATGTGCCCCAAGGGGAGAATTCTGCAAGTGGGATGCTAGAGTTGAGAGGTAAAGGTTTTCCCTTGACATTAAGCCCAGTCATGTCCGACTCTGTGGGTTGGTGCTCATCTCCATTTCTAAGCTGAAGAGCCGGCGTTGTCCATAGACACCTCCAAGGTCACGTGGCTGGCATGACTGCATGGATCGCCATTACCTTCCCACCAGAGCAGTACCTATTGATCTACTCACATTTGCATGTTTTCAAACTGCTTAGGTTAACAGAAGCTGGGGCTGACGGAAGCTCATGCTGCTCCTCGGATTCGAACCTGTGACCTTTCAGTTGAGAAGACCCCCTCATATCTTTTTCTTGACTGTATTTCCTACTCTAGTTGGACACAATTATGAACTTTTCTAGATTCATCTGAAAAGTTTCTAGAACACTGTATCCATGGTTTATGCCACTCATAACTCAGCATGTTTCTGAATTTACTGAGGCATAGAGAGTGTCTTTTGACTTGAGCATTTAGAGACTTAGCCCCCAGAAAGAGTGCTTCTCTTCCACTTCTGAAATCCCTCGGAGCAAATGCATTCCATTCCATCTCATCCGCACAGTAGGTGCGGGGAAGAAATAACAAGGTTAGACACTCAGATTCAATTCTCCCCATCTAATCAGTTTCTTTATAACTTAAAATGGTGACTTCCAAAGAAATGTCAAGATTCATCAGCTTCTTTGACATGCCGTTTTTATCTCCATGCGAACTTAAATGACAACGAAAAGCACCTGTCAAGGAAAGGCACTACCATAGTATTACTGTAATTAAGGGGCCTGCGCATGTACTGGTTAGAGAGGATCCAATTAAAAGTAATTTTTCACTTACTGCCACTATCTTGCCTCCAGTAGGCAGTGGAGGCTGACAGCTCCAAAGTCAGTGGAATGATGAATCAATTCCAGGTTTTAATTTGAATTCTAAGGAGCTATCCAAAAGCATAAAACTTGGATACACTTTAATAAGAGCATTGGGTTCTCTGAATGGATGCAAGCAAATAAATGCCAAACCTATTAATAAAGTCAAGAGTCTTATCTTAAGAAAGTTCACATTCTCCCAAAAATTTCATCCAGGTAAGAAAAGGCTTTTAAAAGTCTGATAATTCAAATAGATAAAAATAGGCAGGTGACACAGAAACTGCATGCCATTTAGCTACTGAAGGTAATTAGAATAAAACCTTGATAATACTGGCATACTAAACCTGACACAGAAATATCCTTTCTTGGTGTATTTTATGAACTTTTTAGATATGGTTCACAGGAACACATATAACTCCGAGGTGTTCACAGTAATAGGTAACATTTAAATCATGACTAGAGTTCAGCTTGTTAAGCAGCTCAATAAAATTAATTCTTGTGTAGCTCGTTTCACTTTTCTACAACTATGAGTATAGAATCATAGAATCAAAGAGTTGGAAGAGACCTCATGGGCCATCCAGTCCAACCCCCTGCCAAGAAGCAGGAATATTGCATTCAAATCACCCCTGACAGATGGCCATCCAGCCTCTGTTTAAAAGCTTCCAAAGAGGGAGCCTCCACCATACTCCGGGGCAGAGAGTTCCACTGCTGAATGGCTCTCACAGTCAGGAAGTTCTTCCTCATGTTCAGATGGAATCTCCTTTCTTGTAGTTTGAAGCCGTTGTTCCATGTCCTAGTCTCAATGGAAGCAGTAAACAAGCTTGCTCCCTCCTCCCTGTGACTTCCTCTCACATATTTATACATGGCTATCATATCTTCTCTCAGCCTTCTCTTCTTCAGGCTAAACATGCCCAGCTCCTTAAGCCGCTCCTCATAGGGCTTGTTCTCCAGACCCTTGATCATTTTAGTCAGCAGTGGAACTCTCTGCCCCGGAGTGTGGTGGAGGCTCCCTCTTTGGAAGCTTTTAAACAGAGGCTGGATGGCCATCTGTCAGGGGTGCTTTGAATGCAATATTCCTGCTTCTTGGCAGGGGGTTGGACTGGATGGCCCATGAGGTCTCTTCCAACTCTTTCATTCTATGATTCTATCAATGGCAGAGGTAAACAAGGCATAAAAAACTGATGAAAGAGAAGTCTCATGTAGGAAGAGATAATGTTGGAGTCTGTTTGTTTCTGGGCAGTATTCCCACTACAAAACATCCCTACTTTTGACCATCCTAACCTTTCACTGAAGACAAGCTTTTGTATCAAAATAAGCAGACAGTAGCAGGGTTTGTGGTCCTGTTTTAAGCTCTGTCGAGCCTTCCACTAACTTCAATTCCAAGGGAGCTAGATCAGCGTTTCTGAAACCCAGTTCCCACTGCATGTTGCTCCCTTTGGGATTTTAAAAGAGGAGGATTACACAGAGACCTTTGCTGAATCACTGCAATATCCTTGACCTCTCCTACACTTGGATGGGACATTATTGTTGGAAGACAAAACTGCCTATCTGCTTACTCAGGCTGAGTTAGCAATTAGCAACATACGTGATTAATGATACACAGGGGAACTGAGGGAACATAATAAGATCAAATAACAAAAATAACAAATTATTTATTACTATTCAAATAAATAAGAGTGTCTCAATAGCCAGATGTCCTGCTGTGTAATCTATACTCTGGACAATAGGTCAGGATCCATTACAGAAGAATACAATGGATTCCCATTGACAAGAGAGGTCAGACAAGGCTGCATTTATCATCCTATCTGTTTTAGTCTATATGAAGAGCAGGAAGCAGGATTAAATTCAGAGGAATCAAACATGAAAATTGGGGGAAGAACTATCAACCATTTAAGATATGTAGATGACACTATATTACTTGCAGAAAACAGCAAACACTTGGAAGAATGGCTACTGAACAACAAGGGGGAAAGTGCAATTTTAAAGACAAAAAATGACTGTAGATGGTTTATATAGAATTAAAGTGAGCAACAAAGAAATTTAAATAGTTAAAAACTGTCTATATCTTGACTCAATTCATCAACCAAAATGGAGACTATAGTCAAGAAATCAAAAGAAGACTCAGAAAGGCAGCCATGAAGATACTAAATAATGGACTCATCATTGATATATCATTAAATACCGAAGTCGGAATAATGCATGTCATATTATTTCAGATTTCTCTCTGTCAGGTGGACTGTGAAGAAGGCTGATAGGAAGAAAATGAACTCATTGGAAATGTAGTGTGGAACAAGATCTATAATATCACCAACTGCTAAAAAGACAACCGAGTTGGTCTTAGAATAAGTCAAGACTGAAATTTCAACTGAAACTAAACCAAGACTGTCACACTTTGGGCATAACTTGAGACAATACGACTCACTGGAAAAGAAGATAATACTCGATCAGATGAAAGTAGCAGGCAAAGAGAGGGACCACATTACAGGCAGATTGATTTCATCAAAGAAGTCATGGCCTTATACCTTCAAGACCTGATAAGGGCACAGGTGTTCAAGGATAGGGTCACCTAAGTTGGTCAATATCCTTCAGTAATTCAAGTTAACAGCCCAGTATTGTACATCGCAACTTAGAATATATCTTACCACAGCATAAGAGGAAATAAGTATACAAGTAAGTGCCTAGTCAGGTACATTCTCTCAATCTCTACGCATAGGAACATCAACAGCATAGCAATGCCCTTTGAGCTTTTCACAGAGAAAATGGTGGATCCTGCCAGTGATGGGCACCTCTTTATAATCCATTGATTCTCAACCTGTGGGTCCCCAGGTGTTTTGGCCTACAACTCCCAGAAATCCCAGCCTGTTTACCATCTGTTAGGATTTCTGGGAATTGAAGGCCAAAACATCAGGGAACACACAGATTGAGAACCAGTGTTCTACTGAGCTCCACTGATTCCAGTGGAAACCATGCCCCCATCTACACTGCCATACAATGGACCTTGGAATTGTGTTTTATGGACTGTGTAGATTCATATAATGGAGTTCATGAGTCTACACTGACCATGAAATGCAGTTTCAAGTTGCATTATATGGCAGTGTAAATGGGGCCCAAACCCAACAAATTTAATCTGGGTCCAACTCATAGGCATTCTCACCATTATTGTACATATTACTTGATGGATTGTGTAGAAATTACAGATAGAGCTCCAGTATTAACATTGTTGTTATTGTTGTTGTTGTTGTTGTTGTTATTGTTGTGATTATTGTTATTACTGGCAAAGAACTCCACAGAATATAAATATATACATCTGCAAAATGTTGAAAGGGAGAAAACAACAGAATAAGGGGAAGGGGGAGTAGTATGTATGTATTTTCAATTAACTTATGTTTGGTCCAGAAAGGTCACCTGTCATTGAAGCACTGATGGCTAATTAAAGTAAATTCCAATACCCATGGCAGTGCCAATCCAATATGCACATCCAGACCATCACCTTGCCACTTTGGCATGATCTTGCTTCTGTTGAGGCACAGAGGAGACAGAACTGATGTTGTTTTTTGACAGGCTCTCTCCCAAGGTCAAAGAAAAAGCTGTAGAATTGTCAAAGCTGTCTCTTTTAGCCTCTGAAGGAAGTGCTATAATCCTGTTTGTGGTTGAGGACACAAAGCAAGTAGGAATAAAAAATCTTGAAGAACCATCTCATTTTGCAACTCACTTGCTCCCATTCAGATTATGCTCGCTCCTAATATATATTAATTCTATGTTTAAAAGCATTCAGCATATGCATTTTAGAATTAGGAAATCTGTCAAGTTAGAAAGCATGAATAATAGTGTGGGTACAACACTGATTTATCATGGCTTTTCATCATAATGTTTCTCCTATTAGATCTGCTACTCAGTTTTTTTCTCACAGCAAAGATGTTTTCCTCCAGAGGTTCTTGAATTGCAATTTCCAGCATTCTCCATCTCTAGCTACCCTGTTTAGGGTCTCTGGGAGTTTTGATTCTACAACACACACAGAGCAACACACTTTGCACATCTGTGCCTTATAGACACTCCAGTGTGTCTAAAACTGGTATCACAAGAGTGACGCCGAACTAGACTCATGCACTCAAATTCTTCTGAAGCAGCTGGCTGATTCCCAAATATGGACAGGAGTAACTTCTGCACATTAATCTTACTCATGGTTAAATTTCATGCTGCATTAAATGCATAGGATGCAGTTAACTAGGCAGTGCCCTTAACTAAATCACAAGCATAGCTTTAAGATGGGATATCAGAGTTTCAAAACCAAGGAGTCCCCTAAATACTAACAGAAATATTGATTTTTGCCATTGAAAATATGAGGATGAGTGGTTGGAAGGGAGAAACCAGAGATGGTTGTGGAGAAAGAAATTTCTATTCATCACCCCAGACCAAATCAGAGTAGTGTGTGTTTACCTGACAGTAAACACACACACACACCCTGGGCACACAGAAGACTGGGCGACTTGGAAGGCGCTGAACAGACTGCACTCTGGCACCATGAGATGCAGAGCCAATCTTAAGAAATGGGGCTACAAAGTGGAATCCACGACATGTGAGTGTGGAGAAGAGCAAACCACTGACCACCTGCTGCAATGCACCCTGAGCCCTGCCACATGCACAATGGAGGACCTCCTTGCAGCAACACTAGAGGCACTCCAAGTGGCCAGATACTGGTCAAAGGACATTTAATCAACTACCAAGTTTGTATGTTTGTTTGTTTTGTTCTGTTAGAAATGTAATACAATTGTCTGGTTGCCCCTGACACAATAAATAAAATACCTGACAGTAGAATATGAGACCCTAAATTGCTCACTAGATATTGAGCATAGCATGGGGTTCAGTGTTCAGACCTCTCTCTCTCTCTCACTGACACACATTCACTACTTTTGCTACACTTGCCCTGTGTGGTGACAAGGCATCAGGGCAGCAGCTTTAAATGTTTCCTAGATCAGAGATGGGACACAGTAGAACTGGGTCTACAGGCAGATTTCTGGGGCATTTGCTGTAGATTGCTATATTTCACAGCAGCAACGAAATCACTGTACAGCTGTTCAGCTGACTGAAACTATTTTGTTGACATAAAGAAAGTTTGGGGAAAAAACAGGATGGCATTCTTGTGTGGAAGGAATCTAGAATCTAGCTCTAATTCTAGCAGTTCTGGTATTAAAAATTAAATAAAACCATTATTAAAAATAGTTTTTAAAAAAAAAAGATT
This sequence comes from Anolis sagrei, assembly GCF_037176765.1. Taxonomy (NCBI): domain Eukaryota; kingdom Metazoa; phylum Chordata; class Lepidosauria; order Squamata; family Anolidae; genus Anolis; species Anolis sagrei. Next base: position 257,919,584 of record NC_090023.1, read on the forward strand.
GAAAGGGTTCAGAATGTTTTAATTACAGGTGAAATGCATCTGTGATGCTCTGGAGGTTTGATCCTATGTTCTATGGACCAGAACAGAGCCAAGAAACCTGAGGTTTATTTACCTCCAGTTTAGGTAATAAAGAATTCCCAAGTTATTACATAATTCCACCCATCTATGCTGGTTATTGATTCTCCCCAACAGGATGAGCCTTAAAGGCTTCCTAAGTCTGGGATCTTACCTGGTAAGGATAACCTTTACTGGCTTTTGGTGTGTTCTTTCTACCATTTGGTTCCCACTTTCCGTTTGGCGTCTGCCTATGCCATAGTTCACACTCTTTCTATGACTGAAAAGTAAGGGCCCATTCACATTATGCAAATAGATCTACGATCTCACTTTAAGTGCCATAGTTCCATCCTCTGGAATCCTGGAATTTGTAGACCTTCTTCTTTTAGTCTCTGAAAGAACTACAGTCCTATTTGTCATCGAGGAAGCAAAGCAAGTATGAATGTACAAAAATGCACATTCTCTGTGTTTCGAAAAGAAAACAAGTCTTGAAGAACAACCATATTTTGCAACCTACCTGCCCCATCTGCTCAATATATATTAATTTGTGTTTAAGAGCATTAAGTATGAATTATTTTGGAACTGGGAAATCTGTCAAGTCAGAAAACATGAGTAATACTGTGAGTGCAACACTGACATACCATGCTGTATCATTGTAATTCTACCCCTTATTACCACTAAGTAATCCTTCCTAAACTGGAAATCTCAGCATTCATAAAAGCAGTGGCTCCCAACCTGTGTGTCCCCAGATGTTTTGGCCTTGAATTCTCAGAAATCCTAACAGCTGGTAAACTGGCTGGGATTTCTGTGAGTTGTAGGCCAAAACACCTGGGGACTCAGATTGAGAACCACTGCATAAAAGGAATAAGCATATAACTTTCTCAAGCTCCGATTCTCCAACAGATCAAAAAATATGGATGGCTATTTTGAATACAACATCCAAAGAAAGGGAAAGGTTGATTTATTTCACTATGAACAACTTAGCCCTTTCCTTCAGGGCATCTGGGACTATGCTGAAATAAATTGGTCTTAAAAGTGCCACAGAACTCTATTTCTTTCCTTTCTTTCTTTTTTATATTCATACCAACAAATTTATATCATGAGGAATACATTTCAAAGGAGTATGCCAGTACAAACAGGAATGATATGTTCCTTAGTGTTTGCATCCTGTGCTTTTTAGGTTATTCTAGAACTGTTTGGCATTTCAAATTTCCTTTGGTTGGAAAGAGAAGTACAATTTAAAAAACAAAAGAGTATGAGACACCATTGAGACGTATTGATAATGCTGAAGCAAATAACCACTCGCTAATATCAAGGTGCAAGTGCATCATATGATATTACTGCAAAGGGTAAGCAAGGAAGATGTAGCATTTAAGTGAATCATTATCTGTCACAGTAGCAAAGTACAAGACAAAGAGCAGTGGATCAAAATTTGCTGCAAAAGACACTAGGTCCCTGGCAAGGAGGAAAAGAGTAAACTTGAAGGCATTAATATCTGTAAATGAAGATTGTGATCTATATTGTGGTCTACATTGCATAACTTTTTGCATATTTAGCTACGTAGAAGGTGTAACAGAACTTTCTTAGTGAATTGCCAAGAGTGAATTGGCCTGCATCAATAGGAGCATAGTGTCTAGATCTAGGGAAGTAATGCTACCCCTCTATTCCGCTTTGGTTAGACCACAACTGGAATATTGTGTCCAATTCTGGACACCACAATTTAAGAGAGATATTGACAAGCTGGAATGTGTCCAGAGGAGGGCGACTAAAATGATCAAGGGTCTGGAGAACAAGCCCTACGAGGAGTGGCTTAAGGAGCTGTGCATGTTTAGCCTGAAGAAGAGAAGGATGAGATGAGATATGATAGCCATGTATAAATATGTGAGAGGAAGCCACAGGGAGGGGGGAGCAAGCTTGTTTACTGCTTCCATGGAGATTAGGACGCGGAACAATGGCTTCAAACTACAAGAAAGGAGATTCCATCTGAACATGAGGAAGAACTTCCTGACTGTGAGAGCCATTCAGCAGTGGAACTCTCTGCCCCGGAGTGTGGTGGCGGCTCCTTCTTTGGAAGTTTTTAAACAGAGGCTGGATGGCCATCTGTCAGGTGTGATTTGAATGCAATATTCCTGCTTCTTGGCAGGGGGTTGAATTGGATGGCCCATGAGGTCTCTTCCAACTCTTTGATTCTATGATTTTATGATACTATGAATGCAAGGAGATTGACAAAAGTGCCCCAATGCACACCAAATGCAGATGGGCATTCTCTAGTCAGTGTCCCAGTGAACACTGCACTTACCAAGGCACACAGGAAATACCTAGCTGTTGACTGGATGCTCATCTGGTCAATCATGTTGGGACCAATATACATCAGTCTAGATCAGGCCTGCACAACCTCCAGGTGTTTTGGACCTCAGTTCCCAGCTGGCTAGGACTTCTGGAAGTTGGAGGCCCAAACACCTGGAGGGTCACAAGTTGTGTAGGCCAGATCTAAATGTAACTTGGACCCAATATTACAATGACCACTTGGCTGGCTCTCTTACCAAATAGCTTCGTAGAAGCCCCTTGATGAATATGAATGTTTTGAAGCTGCAGATGTAAGTCTATCTGTGTACACATATGTTTCAGATTGAATTCCAACCAAAGTTTTACTGCCTAATTGCTGTGTCTCAACACAGGCACCCAGACACCATCTTTCACTTTTATCTCTCGATGTTTTCCCATGACTTTGTCCACCTTTTTCTTTTCACAAAAAAAAAGTTATAGTAAAAAAGAGGGAATAGCTGCACCCCCTTCTCTGATTCACAATACGGGTTGTGTATCTCTTATCTGAAATTATCAGGATTAGAAGTGTTCCTCATTTTGGATTTCCCTCTCAGAATGAAGTATTTTAGAGATGGGACCCAAGGCTAAACATAAAATTCATTTATGTTTTCAATATACCTTACACACGTAGCCTGTAGGACATTTTGTAAATATATTTGTGCTACATTTGTGCATGAAACAAAGTTTTCAAAAGTTCAGTTATCAAAAAGCAAAAGTGTCACTATCTTAGCCATGCATGTGGGCAATTTAGACACATTTTGGATTTTGGAATTCCAAATTAGGGATGTTCAACCTATGCTAAGAGCTCCCATTATGCAAGCTCCCATTGAGATTGCATTTTGCTTGCTGAAAACTGGAATAGAAGATCCGCCAAGCCACAGAAAGCTGACAGCATTCAATAAGAAGCCTGCACATAACAATCTAAGGCAGGAAATTGCTGGCACACAAACATCCGTGTGTGTTCCCTCCTCTGCCCCCTTTGAACACATCCTGGGATAATCAAAGCCAGTCTAAGTTGGCAGGCTCTCACCTCTCCACAAGAACCAACTAATTCCAGATCTTTAATCTCACCTCACTGTGTAGGAAAAAGAAGAAAGAAAGTACCCCAAGGGGAAATGACATGCCTTGACTTGTGTTGGAGCTGACAATTGCCTCTGGAGTTAAAAGAGGCTCTAGTATATTTATTGAGACTTTTCTTTTTATTTTTCTGACCATTAACAGATTGTGTGGCTGCTGCCCAGGATGAAATAAGAAGTGTTGCAAGAAGTGCCATAGTTCAGTGGTATTGCAAATGCATAGCTTGTTGGAGATCCATTTATTTCTGCCTTATCCAAGTTAGAAGAACTGACATGTGTCAAGGCTGGAAATGCCTTCTGAACCTAAAACAAGGACAGGTGCTATCAGAATATCCAATGCACTGGGTCAGAGGATAAGGTGATAATTGACTCATGCTAACACTGCTAGAACATTCATTTCACATCAGGCATGGGAAATCTCCAAATTATGGGCTTGTGTTGATTCTCCATGTCATGCATGAGCTTTATCCACTGACTTTCCCATCCCTCTCACCAGGAAGGGTCATCCTCTTACGTCGGATCTTCTACTGATCACAGATAAGAGCGCTTTTCTGCTCACCATTAGAAAGGTTTTGCCTTTACACGGAGCAGCTGTGTAGAAGAACTTGTTTGTGTGTGTGAGAGAGATAAAATGGCATGGCATACGCTGGGAGATACCGTAGTTAGGGGACAGCATGAGGGTGTTGCTTTCCAAATAAAACTTATGCCTTCCTCCCAATGAAATGCTCCTTCACTCCTCTAATTTTGAGCACTGCAATAATTTAAAACTTATTTTCAGCATTTTCCAATAAAGTTAAGGCATCCAAAGAGAAGGGGCAGGCAAAGCCCCCAAGGGAATGCAAACACAGCAAATCTAGGGGTTCTAGACATGAATAACTTTCAATCCCCCATTCTTTACAATGGTAGATATTTTGGGAGTGAAATAAAATTTCATTTGGGTGGGGAGAGTTTTTATTTCAAGAGGGGACAATGCCCTTATTTTGCCCTCTCCCATAGCTACACTTGTGTTTCTGAACATGGAGAGATCTAGAAGTCACACTCACATTGTAATCTGGACATGCCCTCTCCTGATAGGCAATACTAAGGAAGTTTTTGATTCATCTGAATATAAGGTTTCCGCAAAAGTTTCTCCAGTTCTGTTTTACATAAGTAATAAAAGGAGAGTTATGCATGCAAACACTGTTGCCGCCATTATGTCCCTACCTTATAAGAAGTGAGTTTAGTATGGACATCAGGATCCTCTGTCTAGATGTGCTCCCTCAATGTGTAGAAAGTAGCAAGCCAGAACCAGTGGGGATATAATAGCTGCAATCAGGGCCGTAGCCAGAAAAAAATTTCGGGGAGGGTTGACAATTTCGGGGGGGGGGGGGCTTGAAAATTTTGGGGAGGGTTTAAAATTTGGGGGTGGGGTGGGGTTGAAACCTGCCTCCTACCTCACGCTGAAGCAAAGAGCACAGCAGGGAGCAGAGCAGCCTTCAATAGCTGCAGCTCCGCCCCTGTCAACCACCTCCACCAAGTCTGGCCTCCTTAATGAGAGCATTCAACACACACACACCCAACTTGGTTGCTTCACTACATCAGCTATTGCTGCAAGTAATGACAGTGTGAATAAATTGTCAATATTTGCTTGAGATAGTGCTTACAGTTCTGGAGGGACTCTTAATTTTTTGCATCTCATAGACTTAGCATGGGGATTTGGTTAACCAGATAAAATTCATGAGTAAACCAGTTTTTTTAAAAAAATCTGAAACATTTCGGGAGGGGTTTGAACCCCTAAAACCACCCCCTCGCTACAGGCCTGGCTGCAATCTATTATCATCTATTTAGTTTCTATGAAAATGCCTTTCAATTACAGATGAGTTTGGGCAAGCCTCCTGGTGGCGCAGCAGGTTAAACCGCTGAGCTGCTGAACTTGCTGGCTGAAAGGTCAATGGTTCAAATCCAGTGAGCGGGATAAGCTCCCACTGTTAGTCCCAGCTTCTGCCAACCTAACAGTTTGGCAGAATGCAAATATGAGTAGATCGATAGGTACCACTACTGCAGGGAGGTAACAGTGCCCCATGCAGTCCAACTCTTTGATTCTATGATTCTATGATTCTATGCAAATGTGAGTACATCAATAGGTACCGCTCCAACGGGAAGGTAATGGTGCTCCATCTAATCATGCCAGCCACATGATCTTGGAGGTGTCTACGGACAACGCCAACTCTTTGACTTAGAAATGGAGATGCCCACCAACCCCCAGAGTTGGACATAACAACACTTAATGTCAGGGAAAATCTTTAGCTTTAGCTTTACTTTAGGTATGGGATTTCTTGGATGATGAAGCTACAGTATTTAATAGTTGGTTCAAATGCAACAGTATCAAATAAATAATTGTAGCTAACTAGCTATGCTCTTCCTTCCATATACCCTTGAAAACCAAATATCACTTTGCTAGGCCTATGTTAGCCACTGTTGGAATTCCCACTTAACCCAGGAACAAAAACAAGGTCCCAATATACCCTTTGTATCTGCATCTTTAGAGATAATATAATATGCAAACCAATTTTCACAGACCTACAATTTTACAGAGTAGAGCAAGAAGTTCAGTGGAAATCAGTAAAGTCTAAGGCTTCAAACCTCTTCAGTTGCAAAAGGATGGTAGAAGTTTCATAGGTGCTTTGCGGGTGTTTGACTGAGATCTCCCAGAGTCACTTCTCCACCAAACACCCTGAACGTCGCTGATCAGAAGAAACCTGGAGTCTCTCATCTTCCAGAGAAACTGTTAGGGCTTGCGGGTCTGAAATAATAAATGTTCTCACCAAAGTGATTTCTATTGGCTGTATCCATTCTCCATTTGAATCAAGTTACTTGTTTTGTTTTGACTCTACTAATCATGACAGAGAAACAAAGAGGTATGCCAAACACAGGTATAGTGTAACACTTGCCTACCAGAAAGCTTCCTACAACACACCTTATTGCAAGATAATCCAGCCCAATTTCAAGCTTATTTTCGGAGCTTTAAGAGTCCTTTCTTTTCATGGAAGTTTCAAAGAAATTTCTCATAAAGCTGGTTTCTGGATCTGACATAAGTTTCTTAACTTTTGTGGCAAGATCACAAGATCCATGCAAGTACCAACATCCTGTTTGTGCCCAGCCCTAACATCATTTATCTACCACTAATTTTCCATTCTGCGCAGCATGGGGTTGTTTGAGACACCAGCTTTGTTCTGATTCAGATGGTGCAACTGTGGGGTGTCTCTGAATAAAACAGCCGCCTCACAGTCAGCAGCCTGTGTACATTTAAAAAGAAATAATACCTCTGCAGTTGCTGTATTATTAAGCAGAAAGAACAAAAAGGGGGAGAGAACAAACAGGAGTTTTCATGTAATTGGAAATTATTCTCGGAGTACCTTTAGAATTTAAACCTGGTCATTAAAAAGTTCTGGATGCAGAAAATGTAAGCACTTTTTTCTTTATTTGTTGTTATGCATTGCCTAGTACTGTGATAGGTGAACCTGAAAGTGCTACTGTGAAGGCACATAAGAATATCCAAAGGCCAAAACGGCTGCCTTCAAAACAATTAGAGAGTTTCTTTAAAACAGTGGCTCTCAACTGGAGAACCCAGTGGCTCAGTAAGGTAAACTGCTGAGCTGCCGAATTTGTTGACCAAAAGATTGCAGATTCAAATCTGGGGAGTGGCGTGAGCTCCCGCTGTCAGCCCCAGCTTCTGCCAACCTAGCAGTTTGGAAACATGCAAATGTGAGTAGATCAATAGAATCATAGAATCAAAGAGTTGGAAGAGACCTCATGGGCGATCCAGTCCAACCCCCTGCCAAGAAGCAGGAATATTGCATTCAAATCACCCCTGACAGATGGCCATCCAGCCTCTGTTTAAAAGCTTCCAAAGAAGGAGCCTCCACCACACTCCGGGGCAGAGAGTTCCACTGCTGAACGGCTCTCACAGTCAGGAAGTTCTTCCTCGTGTTCAGATGGAATCTCCTTTCTTGTAGTTTGAAGCCATTGTTCCTTGTCCTAATCTCCATGGAAGCAGTAAATAAGCTTGCTCCCTCCTCCCTGTGGCTTCCTCTCACATATTTATACATGGCTATCATATGTCTTCTCATCCTTCTCTTCTTCTGGCTAAACATGCCCAGCTCCTTAAGCCGCTCCTCATAGGACTTGTTCTCCAGACCCTTGATCATTTTAATCGCCTCCTCTGGACAATATCTCTCTTGAATTGTAGCGCCCAGAACTGGACACAATATTCCAGGTGTGGTCTAACCAAAGCAGAATAGAGGGGTAGCATTACTTCCCTTGATCTAGACACTATGCTCCTATTGATGCAGGCCAAAATCCCATTGGCTTTCTTTGCCGCTACAACACATTATTGACTCATGTTTAACTTGTTGTCCATGACGACTCCAAGATTTTTTTCACACGTATTGCTCTCGAGCCAGGCATTGTCCCCCATCCTGTATCTACAGACAACTCTGGATCTTAGGCTTAGAAATGGTGATGAGCACCAACCCCCAGAGTCTGACACAATTACACTTAATGTCAGGGGAAAACCTTTACCTTTACCTTCTCAACCTGTGGGTCCCCAGATGTTTTGGTCTAGAACTCCCAGAAATCCCAACCAGTTTACCAGCTGTTAGGATTTATGGGAGTTGGAGGCCAAAACATCTGGGGACCCACAGGTTGAGAACCACTGCTTTAACCACTCTTACTCAATTGACCTTTGCAAAAGCTTCACCCAGTGTTTTGGTCCAAAAACTAATGATTTTCCAACATCATCCAGACCATAGGAGGCTGAAGAAGGAATCTTCATACATACATTACACATACTCAAAATATGGATACTGAAGGAGAAACTTGCCCAGATCTGGTTTCAAGAATGCAGACATAAGTGAATGGAAGACTGCAGTTTATTACATGATATTGTTCTGGCTCATACGTTAGGACTGCTTTAGAGCAAAGCATTGTTAGCAGTGTCACAAAATCTACCTAGCAATCGCATACAACAACATGTGGCAAATAACAAGGAGGATACTGGAGATACAGTACTCTGTCATGAAACGACACTCAATAAGCCATAATGGAAAATTATGAAGCAGGCAGTTCCTAAAACAGGCATGGGCAAATTTCGGTCCTTTGGGTGTTTTGGACTTCAACTCCCACAATTCCTAACAGTTAGTTAGGAATTGTGGGAGTTGAAGTCCAAAACACCTGGTGGACTGAAGTTTGCCCATGCCTATTTTAGGAACTGCCTGCTTCATAATTTTCCTAACAGTTGAAGTCCAAAACACCTACAGGGGTGAAGTTTGCCCATCCTTGTTCTAAAAGTTACTTATGTTTAAACTTTTCCTTATACAGTAGAGTCTTGCTTATCCAACAAAAACGGGCTGGCAGAATGTTGGTTAAGCAAAAATGTTGGATAATAAGGAGGGATTAAGGAAAAGCCTATTAAACGTCAAATTACATTATGATTTTACAAATTAAGCATCAAAATATCATGCTTTACAACAAATCAACAGAAAAAGCAGTTCAATACATGGTAACATTATGTAGTAATTACTGTATTTACAAATTCAGCATCAAAACATCACAATGTATTGAAACAGGTGTGGATCCAGGCAGGAGGCAGACTGCATTGGATAATACAGAATGTTGGATGGGCGAAGGTTGGATAAGTGAAAGTCTGCTGTACTTCAGATTGTTGCTATGGTTAACAGAAAGTGTAAGTTAGTGAATGATGGGTCAGAATGCTCTGATGTTTTCCTTGAGACTGCTAACTGTTTAATAGCTCTCTATCTTCTAAACCTTTCCTTGATTGAGAATACTTTTTCTTTAGCACGACTCTATCTTGCTTTGGCTGTACAATTAACTTCTGACCTTGAGTTTCATTACCCACCTCTGATGCTAACATTCGCAGTGCTGAATATGTTCGATAAAAGTTTTACTCAATTTGGGTTGAGGCCATCTGAAGTACTGTTTTCTCTATATGAGTTTTAACAGTTTTTAGGTCTGCTATAGAGATCCTACTCAGGCACATTTAGCAAAAAAATTTTGAGTGGGTTTCTTAAGCATTGTTCCTTGACCATGGAATTTCCTTTCAAGGTAAACTATGGGGTGCATATACACTTGCAGAATAAATGCAGTTTGCCACCACTTTTATTTCCATAACTCAATGCCATGGAATCGTGGGAATTATAGTTTGACAAGGCATTAGCATAATTTGGCAGATAATGCCACAGACCTTGCAAAACTACCACTCCAATGATTCTGTAGCATGGAGTCATGGTAGTTGAAGAGGTGTCAAACTGCATTCATTCCAGTGTAGATGCATCCTATGATGATGATGTTGTTTTATTCAGGTAGGTTTTTGGCAATTGGTTAATTAAGGAAAATATGATGTTGAAGGCTTTCATGGCCAGAATCACTGGGTTGCTGTGAGTGAACACTTAATACAATAATTAAAATGAAGAATAATTTAAACAAATTTAAACTTATTAGTATTTCAATGGGAAATGTAGGCCTGCTTTTGGCTGATGAGATAGGATTGTTGTTGTCATTGTTGTGTGCTTTCAAATCATTTCAGACTTAGGTTGACCCTGAGCAAGGGCCGGGTAAATGACCTTGGAGGGCCATATCCAGCCCTTGGGCCTTAGTTTGAGGACCCATACCTTAAACGCATACAAACATTAAGTTTCAATTAAAAATTAATACTTATTACTCGGTTGTTGTGAGTTTTCTAGGCTGTATGGCCATGTTCCAGAAACATCCAGAGTGCTCCTGGAACATGGCCATACAGCCCGGAAAACTAACAGCAGCCCAATTAAGGAAAAGGTTTTTAATGGGAAGTTCCCCCATCATTGTGGTGTTAATGTGGTGTTGTTTTAATATAACAACCTGAAACTGTGTTTTAATATTATAATACTAGGTAGCAATGCTATTGGGACACTACACTGGTGTAACTACACCAGTATGGGTCCTAGTGGTAGAAGGATAAAGACTGGAGTTGCACTAGCATTAGAGAAATAGGTGGCTCAGAGCCAGCACATTTCCCCTGTCTGCCTTTGCTAGTGATGCATGACCCCTGAAAAAGTATGACCACAATTGTGCAGAATCAACAAGACTTTGCTTACTATGTTTTTAGTCATCTCTGTTTTATTTAAACCATGTTGTGAGATCCCTACGTTTCCAGTTCTAGGATAAAGGTAGCCCTTGTGTTGACCTCCAGTTCTATGATTCTGGGATTTACAGATCATATAGAAGAGCAGGAATTGCAACCAATACAAATCAGAGTTGCTCACAACAAAGTGGGGAGAGAGGGGTCCTTTGGATTATTTTTCTTGGGAGTTTGTAATCTCACATTCTGATAATCACACAAAATGGTAAATTCCAGTTAGAGCATTTAATTCCTCTGGCTAGGTAGTAAGTTTATCTCTGTGTGCAAGGAGAGCTTTCCTTTTTTTTACAGTGTGTGCCAGGACAATTATACAATACTGCCTGTGACTGGGCAACAAACAAACGCTCATCTCAAAGGCTAAGTAGGAAGCCTAATTTTTCCTGAGAAAGAAAAAGAAAGCTCAGCTGGGAACTGAAAACAGAGAATAGGAATCCAGCACATTGTACTTACCCTTTGGCAGCTGCTCACTTGGGGCATGATTTTGCAAAACCTTTCCAGACTACAAACATATGATGTTGAGATACATTTGCAAAGAATTCTGCCGCCACAATGCTACTGGCAAAAGTCCCCAAGCCTGAGGGCCAAGGGAGAGAAAAATAAATCTTCAAGTGACTGAGCCACAAGGCAAAAATCACTCTCTGAAATCCTCCACAAAGCCATCTCGTTCTTGGTTGTACCACACAAGCCTCTGTATATGAACAAGTCTTATTTGCAATGTTCTTTCAGAACGAATTCTGAATGCCAGCAGTTCACGTACCTTCTGATGATTTTCCCCATTTACTGGAAATTATCATCATGCTTCACTCTGAATATATTTACATCCCAAAGTACTGAAGCACCACAACTAAGTCCCCACACTTTATCAATAACATCTGGAAGAAAATAATTACAAAGCACTATCACACTTGTCTCTCCATCACAGGCTATTTAAAATCTCTTTGTTGAACAAGATGCTATTCGCTTCAAGGGGGTAGCTTCTATTGCAATGGTTCTTAACCTTTGGGCTGAGGAGCACCAGTGGGCTGCAAGGACAAAAATCTGGTCCGCAGCCTCCTTCCTCTTTATTTATTTTATTTCTGCTCCTTTCGCACCGCCTGCCACTCCTTCCCTCTTGCTGACCAGCCTTGACCCCTTGGATAGACCACATCAGCTCTGGATTATTAAATATAGTTTTCTGTGGGTGAGCAGATGGTGACTACCGGACTGCATATGTCTGTATCAGAAACTAGAGCTGATGTGGCCTATCTAATGCAATTTTCTGAATCAGCACCCCAAATAACCAAACAAAATCTAAAGTTGACCAAAAACTGATTTGTAACCCTTTTGGTACTAATGTTGTAGAGTGGTCCTTGGTCAAAGTGGTCCCTGGTCAAAAAAAGGTTGGGTACCAGGTCTAATAGCATCTGGTTGAGGATTATGAATGGGACAATGGTGGCTAACATTGCCATATATCATGTTCCTGATCCTTGATGGACTTGTATAACAAAAATATTAAATACATTTTCCAGTATAACATCTAGGTGTCTTTGGATCAAAGAGTAAATGATTACTTACTGTATACATAAGTCTAGAGATTTTAGTGAAGAACTGACCTGAAAACCTGGGTTGACTTTTCCACATGTCCATACTGTAATGGAACTCTTAATTTAGAAAGAGAAAGCATCACCTTTTCTGAGTAGATTAAAGCAAGATCTTAGTTCATCCAGGGAGAACCTGAAAGAAGCACCAGCCTCCTTTAATCTCACAGATCTGCTTCTGGTCTTTCTGAATGGCTGGGCAGGAAAACGGCAGCAGTTGGAGCAGCTGGTCCTCTAGGACAGGCATAGGCAAACTTTGGCCTTCCAGGTGTTTTGGACTTCCAACTCCCACAATTCCAGCTGTTAGGAATGGTGGGAGTTGGAGTCCAAAACACCTGGAGGGCCAAAGTTTGCCCATGCCTGCTCTAGGGGCATGCTAGCATTTTTTTTCTCTCTGCAGAAGTACACTTAATTGATCCATGGGTCATATCAAAATCCATAAGGTTGGCCCCAAAACCTGCCCTTGATTGATACATGAGGTCAACTCATAGACAAGTATATATGGTATTTTCATTGGTGCCAATCCAAAATGTCTCTAATTGAATCACTATTCTGAACATGCATCATGACCGGCAAGCCCATACTTATGAAGGAACCATCATTTCAGAGCAGATAATCACATATTTTTATAAGAAGTGGCTGAAGCATCAAGCTACACTATGTGTAGAGATGCATCTCAACAGGGGTTCATACAGAGGCGCAGCAAGCTGGGTGGGCTGACAGGAGACTTTAATTACCATCACTTCATTTTTTCACAGCATATTAGCAGTTTTGTCATGGCGTGCCAATGTGCCCTAGCACCCCGTTTGGAAATGGTTGTCATATGTTGCCCGCCCACCCCATTTGTTCTTCCTCCTAGATCTTTCCTAAACTTGCAGTCCTGGCATGGAGAAAAAGGCTATATATTTTGTTACAAGACAATTCAATACAAGAAAATGATCCCCTCCTTCCAATTAACTGTTCATATTGGCACAGCCTCCAGTCTTTAAATGTTAGTACAAATTGTTCATCCTGTTTCTACAGTAAATACAACATCACTTGTGGGCAAGCTTCATCATTATCTAAAGAATAAATCTAAAGGTTGAGGGATTTGGCACATTCAGTTTGGTGGAGAGAAGACTGAGAGGTGACAACACATTCTTTAAGGGCTGTCACAGAGAGGAGGGGAAGGTTTGAGCTTTACAGCCGTACATGATATGGTAGGACCAAGTCTAAAAGTTTTAAGTTACAGCAAGTTAGATTTTGATTGAATATTAGAAGGAATGTCTTGATAGCAAGAGATGATCAACAATGGAATGATCTACCTAGGAAGGTAGTTAGGTCTCCTTCTCTTGACATCTTCAGAAAGAGGCTGGGAGTTAATTGCTCCAGCTGGAATTCCTGCACTGAGCAAAAAGTTGGGTTTGGTGGTTTATGACACCCCTTTCCAACTCTAAAAGCCACAACGCTACCATCTGTTCTAGTCAACAATGGTTGCATATCGCATGTCAACTTGGAAGGTGCTATGGCTCCACGAGATGCAGAGCTAAGCTTAAGAAATGGGACCACAAAGTGGAGTCCATGACATGCAAATGTGGAGAAGAGCAAACCACAGACCACCTACTACACTGCAGCCTGAGCCCTGCAACGTGCACAATGGAGGACCTTTTCAGCAACACCAAAGGCACTCCAAGTGGCCATCTTCTGGTCAAAGGAAATCTAGTATAATGCCAAATTTTTAACTTGGTGTTTTCTTAAATACATCACAACTGTACCCTCAAATTGCTTCTGACATGATAAATAAGATAGTCAACAATGTCCCCCAAATTTCAGTCACTTGTTACAATTCTCTTTCAATAAGTAAGAAATCCCTCGTTTAAAGAACATCTCACCAAATCTAATGATAGGACACGTTGACAGTTGAAATGACTGAGATGAGCCAACTAACAAAAGAAGCAATTTTTTTTAAAAGTCTCATTTCTTTTTTTGGCAAAACATAATGTTAAGAAGTCATAGCATGCTCTGTCAATAGGTTGGCACAAAAATAGCTGCCACCTTTATTAGATCGTACGTAGGAATTAAGAATGACAGGAAATGGCCCACTGTATTAGCCAAATAGCCTTTCTTTACTCTGTTCCATGTGAATGTATGTTGTCCAGCTCTGAATCCAACTATAAATCCCACCTGAATCAGTAAGAACTTCATAAATCATTTACGTAAGTTCCATTACATAAATGGGTCTACTCAAGTTAGGACTAATAACTGGATTTAAGCTTGGATGCTCAGGCATTATGAAATTTAGAAGAGCTATCAAACAGAAGCGCTAATTTCTCAGTGGAACATTTTATATCATAAAATCCACTGAAATCCATCTGAGTAAAAATAATAACCCATAATGTCAACAATGTGTTTTTATGTTGCTGGATGAGAAAGGAACCCAGCATTACATTCACAAGTGCAAATACAGAATCATAGGATCATAGAGACCTCATGGGCCATCTAGTCCAACCCCCTGCCAAAAAGCAGGAAAATTGGATTTGAAGCACTGACAGATGGTCATCTAGTCTCTGCTTAAAAGCCTCCAAAGAAGGAGCCTCCACCAAACACATTCCTTTGCAATGGTTCTGAGTAAATGGCATGTGCGTATAGTGCCTTCAAGACACCTATTAACTTACAGTCAGAAGTTTTTTCCTCTGTTTCTTCCTCTGAAATATAGACTACAGACCCTGGTAATTGGATAATATGGAATATTATATTAAGAGAACCATTCCAAGACAGATGTTAATAGGGACGATCATGACTTGAGTCCTCATTGATAGGAATGACATAGGTCAAAAGTGACTTGAGGGTAAATCATAATGATGTCACAAAGTACTTTCAAATAATCAGTTCTCAGCATAGGCAGGCCATTAGGCAGACAAAAAGAAATGGATGGGGGTGTGACAAAAGGTGGCAAAAAGAAACAGTATATAGGATGGTTGAAATGGACTGATTCACTTCTGCCGCTTCCCCTTGCCTTCCATGCCCACTGTACGTATACACTCCAGACAAGAAGAGGTTCTTCACAGAAGTCATATATCAGGGATATAGATGCAGGTTGACTTGTCACCACCACGAAGTCCAGTTTGGAAGAAGGTGGAATTAATTTAAGGCATACAGCTGTCATGTCCAAACCAATTTCATTTAAAACTAGATCAGTTATGAATTGGACTATTTGTATTCTGAACTGGATGGACTCTAGGTCGCATCAGTAGGATCACAGTGTCCAGATCAAGTGAAGTAGCCATGCCATTCTATTCAGCTGGAATATTATTTTCTGTCCTGGTCACCATAGTTCAAAAAGGATATTTGCAAGCTGGTATATATTTAGAGAAGGGTGAAAAGGGTGATAAAAGGTTTGCAACCAAGCCTTATGAGGAAAGATTTTTGGAAATGTGTTGTCAAAGGCTTTCATGGCCAGAATCACTGGGCAGCTATGAGTTTTTTTTGGTCTGTATGGCCATGTTCCAGTAGCATTCTCTCTTGATCTTTCACCTACATCTGTGGCTGGCATTGCGAACAGAATCCCTGAAGATGCCAGACACAAATGCCGGTGAATCATCAGGAGATAATCCTACTGGAACATGGCCATACAACCTGCTAAAATCAGATCAATTTTGGCAGTTTTGTATTTT
Organism: Anolis sagrei; assembly: GCF_037176765.1. Lineage (NCBI taxonomy): Eukaryota > Metazoa > Chordata > Lepidosauria > Squamata > Anolidae > Anolis > Anolis sagrei. The sequence continues at coordinate 257,935,443 of NC_090023.1, forward strand.
TAGCTTGAAGAAAAGAAGTCCAAGAGATGACAAGTCATGTAAAACATGCAGTTAACTTACTTTCTGCTGTTGTTGAGGACAGAACATGAAGCAATGGATTCAAATTATAAGAAAAGAGATTCCACCTAAACATTGGGAATAACTTCCTAAGAACTGCTTGAAGGTGGAATAGACTGCCTCAGAAGATGGTGGTCTGTCCATCTTTGAAGGTCTTTAAACATGGCAGAGATTGAACCAGATGGCTCTTCTAGTCTCTTCCAGCTCCATGATTCCAAATTATAACATAGATGAAAAGATATATAAAAGATTTGCCAAGTTTGTACAACAGTGCCAGTCAAACTCTCAATGATTCAGCATACAACTGCTACCATTCTACATTTTGCCCTTTCCACAAGTTGTGATATTAATTTCAATGCATCACATGCAAGCTTAATTTGTTTACAAAGTATGCCAGTACTTTATGATGAACTCATTCACAATAGCATCCACAATATTTTATTCATACCCAAAAACAAAGTCTACTAATGAATGCAGGTTCGGGGGGTGGGGGTGGAGTAAGGAACTTTGTGTTTTTAAAGGGCAGATTGAATCCTATTTGTGAATTTAATTAACAGACAGCAGCTGAGGAAACTAAGGTTAATTATATGGATGTTAATAAGTCACTAAAATTGCATTTAGACTACCGTGCAATTTCATTAACTGGAGGGTGGGGGACTTTGAATTTATTTTGGAAGACTGTATATTATAAGCAGAATACCGAAGGACACACAATTACTTCTTTGCTGCACCAGTTTGCCTACAGACATTCATGTCTCCATGACAGCTAGCTACTCAATGAACCCACTATCACACAGACAGGGAATCTACTCCAGATTTTACTGCTATTTCTCTTGCAGCTGCTCTGTGTTGAAGGGAAGCAAGATGCCTTGGCTTCCATGTCAGTGGAGAAGTGTGGTATGTAGTATGACCCTTGCTTAGTCATAATAATCAATACAGTTAAAAACATAACACAGTAACTTACAATATGAAATACAACAGCAACATTATAACAATATATAAAAACAGGCATCAAAACCAGCAATCAAAATGAAGTTCATTTCTCATAACAGGTGGGTGGACTGGTGCAAAAACAACATAAAAAATAGGGCTGGTAACTAAACTGCATAGGTCATGTGGCAGTACTAAGGATAGAGCAATGTAAAATAAATCATTATAGCTTTGGGTACAGAACAATAGTAAAGTGTGAGGAGAGATTTTGGGTCTTTGGTGGGTTTGAAATCCATGGTTCCACTTACCCATACTCCAAAAAAAATATCTCCCTTCCCCCCAAAATGATTTGTGGGCCTCTCTAGATCTTCCAGAGCATGTGCTTCTGGACCAAGTATAGTCATAATATAGAACAGTGGTTCCCAACCTATGATTAAATATGGTTTTCTGTGAGTGAGCAGATGGCAACTAATATATGGCATATGTTCTGTATCAGAAACTAAAGCTGATGTGGTCTATCAAATACAGGTTTCTAAATTAGCACCCCAAATAACCAAACCGAATCAAAGTTAACCAAAAACTGATTCGTAACCCTTTTGGTACTGATGATGAAGAGTGGTCCTGAGCCAAAGTAGTACCTGGTCAAATGGTCCCTGGTCAAATATAGTTGGGAACCACTGATATACATCAATGAGATTAAACTGTTTTTTAACGTAATTGGTTTTAGTATGTTTTGTCATGTATTGTTGTTTAATTTTTGAGTTTTTGATCTATCAAATACTCCAAAAAATAAATAAATCCCTTCTCCAAGAAATGTTTGTGGGCCTCTCTAGATCTTCCAGAGCATGTGCTTCTGGACCAAGTATAGTCATAATATAGAACAGTGGTTCCCAACCTATGAGCTATGGCCCACTGGTGGGCCATGAGACCTAAAATAAGGTCAGTGGCTATAGATTATTAAATATGGCTTTCTGTGAGTGAGCAGATGGCAACTACTGTATGGCATATGTTCTGTATCAGAAACTAAAGCTGATGTGGTCTATCAAATACAGTGTTCTAAATTAGTACCTCAAATAACCAAACCGAATCAAAGTTAACCAAAAACTGATTCATAACCCTTTTGGTACTGATGATGAAGAGTGGTCCTGGGCCAAAGTGGTCCCTGGTCAAATGGTCCCTGATCAAAAAAGGTTGGGAACCACCGATATACATCAATGAGATGAAACTGTTTTTTAATGTAATTGGTTTTAGTATGTTTTGTCATGTATTGTTGTTTAATCTTTGTGTTTTAGATTTTTATGTATTTTGAGTGAGTATTGTATTATGTTTGAATTGCATCGAATTGTTGCCAAGTGTTAGCCGCTCTGGGTCCCTCAATGAGGGAGAGAGGGCGGGATACAAAACAAAGTAAATAAACTTGCTATTATCCACAGTTTTGTGTAGTCACAAGGGGTCCTGGAACACATCCCCGTGGACATGGGGGTGGGCACTATACATTAAATAATTTAATAATGTGAAAATAAAACCATTTAAAGTTATGTATTTGAGGTGATGTTAACTGCATGCATGGCATTTGTACATTGATAGATGAAGCCACAGGCCATTGCGGTGAATGAGAATTAGCACACAGACACAAAGCAACAGAACCCAGGAAAGTTTCAACTAGCATGACTGGGAGGTATAAGAATTATAATTCTTCCAAGCCCTGAAAACCAACTATGGGAGAATCCTAAATCCCTCATGAGAAGTTAATGTGCAGAAGAACAGTGTTGTTCAGAGTGGTATCACAGCAGTGATGCCAGACCTCAAACCATTAGCTGCCTCTCCCCGAAAAGGTTCCAGGAAAGAAGGAAACAACTTTGGGCAATGGGAACAAATAGAATACTGATTTTTGATACTCTGCAGGAGTAGAAACTGTCATTCCTTTACATTAGATAGCTTGAGGTGCACTTCAGTAGAGCACATAGATTTTATAGAGAAGCTAATGGGGATGGAAACCATCACAGCTAGGCTGATTCCAGGGACTAGGACTATGCCTGGTTTGTTGGGCAACACATTGTCAAGCAATGTATTACACCGTTTCTAATTAAAACTGTTCCAAACTATTTTTCCAAGATAATCCATGCTAGACATTGCTAGTTGGCTACATGGTTGCTAATAATGTTTTAAAATCGATTTTAACTTAATGGTTTTATTTAATCTGTAATGTTGTGATATATTGTGTATGTATTCTGTATGTGTTGGCATCAAATTGTTGCCGGTGTAAGCCGCCCTGAATCTCCCTTCAGGGGTTGAGAAGAATGGGGTACAAATATTGGAAATAAATAAATAAATAGATTTAAACATTGTTTAAACCATGTTTAAACTAGAAATACTAAACAACCGGTCTTGTTGTTATCATACTGTGCTTTCCAGTTGTTTCCAATGTATTGCTACCTTTAGATGGCTCTATCAAGGAGTTTACTTGTCAAGATTGGTTCAGAAAGGGTTTGCCACTATCTTTCCCTGAGGCTGAGAGGTTGCCACTTGCCAAAGGTTACTCAGTGAGATTCCAGGACTGAACAGAGATGTGGATCCTGGTCTCCCAGAGGCCTAATCTAATACTCAAACCACTACAGCATGTGTATATAAATGAAATAAACAAAACAAAACAAAAAAATCATAAAGCCGTCTCATTTTTTCTGCCACCACCTCTTTCTGCCCCTCTCATCACAACCCTGTTCAGGCTTTCAGGTGTCGGGAAAATGAGATGTTCTTTAGCTCTTTTCCCTCCCTGATGATGGAAAGTTCACAGCAGCCTCGTCATGGTCTGTTTCTCAAGAGGAAAGAGCACTGGAGCCTTGCAGTCTCTTTTTGGAAATCACCCAGCTTACATTTATAGGTAGAGTGAAGGAATGGATAGGGACTGCTTGTCAGCATTACAATCTATGTGGGCTCCAGAGTCCAACCAAGATTCCCTGATTGCTACACACCATGACAGTGAGTCCCATGTAGAGCATGAAAAAGTTGCTTCTTTGGACCACAGCTCCTAGAAGCCCTTAGACACATAACTACACATTCTGCTGACAGGGAAATTCTGGGAACGGCAGTCCAAAAAAATAACATTTCCATATTCCACTTGATGTCACCAAAAACAGCTCCCATTCTTATTGTACTCCAACCTAATACGTGATTACTGTGGAATAGCTTGCCCATTCCTATATCTTTAGTATAGGAGCCCCCGGTGGCGCAGTGTGTTAAACCCCTGTGCCAGCAGGACTGAAGACCGATAGGTCGCAGGTTCGAATCTGGGGAGAGGCGGATGAGCTCCCTCTATCAGCCCCAGCTCCTCATATGGGGACATGAGAGAAGCCTCCCACAAGGATGATAAAAACATCAAATAATCTGGGCATCCCCTGGGCAATGTCCTTGCAGACGGCCAATTCTCTTACATCAGAAGCGACTTGCAGTTTCTCAAGTCGCTCCTGACATGACAAAAAAAGTAGCAACAGGTCAGTGATTCCAATTCAGGCTTTAGTTTGAAATATAAGAGAGCTAGCCTAAATATCCTAAAGGAACTAGGCAGCGTCAGTTCTGTTTTGATGAGAGACCACCAACAAATGCCAAATGCTGTAAAACTACATTTTTAAAGGAAGGAATTGGCAAATCACTTATGAGTATTCTTGTATAAGAAAACTATGTGCAATCATAGGATTTCCATAAGTTGGCAGGTGACTTGAAAGCAGATACACACACAAACTCAAAAAGAGAGAGAAAGAGCAATCTCAGATAACTTCAGCACTTTGGATAGCTCCTTTAAAATCAATCTTACTGGTACTTCCAGAATATTCATCATGCCACTGAAAGCATTTACTTGGCTGATTTCAACCTCGGCCTGTGTCAAAATATTATAGCTATTCCACATAGAACAGACAGGACCAATATTTGTAAAATGTGGGATATAATGAAGTTCAAATTGGTGGAGAAGGAGGAGAGGAAATCAGTGTACTGTATAGTCAGCTCTCCATATTTGTAGGTTTTCTGAATTTGATTAATATGTTCTCTCTAAGAATCTCTAGGTCCTCCGTGCAACCTTTTGGAAGCTGACAATAGGGGTTCCTAGAGGCAATTTCTTTCGTATGACGGACAATATAGCCAACCCTCCACATTCACATGGATCAGGAGAACAGGGACTCCATGAAAATGAACTGAATGTTTGTAACCTGTGAGAACAGTTCTCTAGGAATCTCTAGATCCTCCAGCATAATTCTGTGGCCAACATCTGTTGGTTGTTAACCACAGAATCATGCTGGAGGGTCCACAAATACTTAGAAAAGTGTCCTCTAGGAACCCCTATTGTCAGCTTCCAAAATGTTGCAATGGAAGACCTAGAGATTCTTAGAGAAAACATATTAATCAAATTCAGAAAACCTACAAATATAGAGGGCTGACTATACTCTTGATTAAACACAACACAAAGGCATCCTTGAAAATAAAAGCTGTTCTGCATATCTAACCTAAAATGCCACGCATTTCAAGATTTATTTGAAAGCTGTTGTTGGTACAGATATAAAAACACGCCTGCATTTCCCTTTTTCCCAGAGTGTAATTAAATTAGATTATAGTCCTGTGACACCTACTTTGTTTCTGCTTCGCCTGACAGCATTTAGATTACTTCTGCTTTACCACTGGCGTCTCACTGTTTTTCACCCAAACCCAGAAAGGGTAAGCATATCCAAGCTTGCAGGGAATGTGAAGAGAGTCATATTTGATAAATTATGTGTATGCCATTTTCCAGAGGCTTCCTATACAAGACAGAACTCTCTTTGTGATATTGTGGGGAAGATTTACTGCATACTGCTGACTTCGAAAACCAGTGATTCAGAACCTCAAGAGTGTACACAAATGTTTATAAAACACTTAGTAAAGCTTAGGGAAGAGCTAAGACATATTGAGGACCCAAGGGCTGAGTGGAAGTTCAGGGGACATGTGCCACAATTAGACCACTTCTATGAAACTGGACTCTTCATTCCTTTCATGGCAGACCTCCAAATCTCACCCAGATCCTGTCTGATCTTGGGAATGAAGCAGGATCAGCTCTCATTTCCTTTTTACAAACTTGTTTGGGTTCTATAATCCTCTTCCTTGGTTTGGTTTCATCCTTTTCCACTGACTATTGCATTTTGATTATATGTTGAGTTTGTTTGTTGTTGCTGCTGCTGCTGTTTGGGATTCTATCAGGATAATTTGTGTTGCAATTGTATTTGTATTATGCCTTCTATAAAGGCTCGTATATGTCACCACTAATATATCTTGACAGGGGGGCAAACAGATCCCACCAACTGTCCCAGCAATATAAAGAATTCACTGGCACCAATATAAATGTGATGAGGGGATGTCTCTCTAGTTAACGTCCGCTGCCACCAACACTGAAAAGGTACAGGAACACCCTGGCTGTTCAAATATTAAAAAGGCTTTTGAGACCACCAATCACTGTATTTTATTATTTGTTTCTTTAAAGGAAAACTAGTTGAGGTTGACTGAAAAAGGGACTATAGCCACAAAAGGCACACTTGACTCAGGCTTTTTAAGTTTTAAAATATCAAGGAAAGTTTATTGATAACATATAAGAGAAAGTAAGTGCTGTTAAGAATCTTGCTGTTACAGAGAAATGTTAGTTCTTGTCTTTAAAGCGTAATGGTTACATGTAAATGGCTCTTTCTTTGTTACAAAAAAAAAAAACCCAGAGATTTTCTTCTCTTTAAAACCAAGCACACTTGACATGAACTGAATCTCTGTCAAGATACAACTGTAGCCTAGCTACCCTGAACTGTGGCCTAGCTAACTACAAACCAGCTATCTTTCCCTGATAGCTGTCCCAGTTTGCTACAGTTTCTTCTGCTGGCAAACCTAAGGTAAACTGCCTTCTCTTAACTAATCTTAAACACGAACTCCTAAACTACCTTCCTACTTCTAATCTCTAACAACAACAGACTGAAAAAGCCCTCTTTCTTTCCCTCCAAACCTTGCTAAACTCCACCCCCTTTCTGAACCAATCCTGGCTGTTCTAATGCTAACTCAGGCCTAGGACACTCCCCCTCTCTAAAATGGTGTTTTCCCTGAACTAAAATGGTTACTGCTGCCCTCTGCCAGGCCTACTAAAGCTGCAACTAACTGGCCTGCTGTTCCTAGGCCCTGCCATCCAGGCTGGAAAGGTAAGGGATCTTTACACCTTCCATCCCCTGTGTGAGTGTTTATATCTTTCCAAGGAAGGCTAGGCTGGCCTCCTCTCTGCCATCTCTTTCATCGGAAGGCAAAATATTTATCTGTTTAAGTAGGCTTTTAATAGGTAATGGCTTGTAGAGATCCTTCTTATGGGAGGCTAGAGATGCTGTAATGCAGTAGTTCTCAACCTGAAGTCCCCAGATGTTTTTGGCCTTCAACTCCCATAAATCCTAACAGCTGGTAAACTGGTTGGGATTTCTTGGAGTTGTAGGCCAAAACACCTGGGGACCCACAGATTGAGAACAGTGGAACGCCCTTCCCACAGATATTAGATTAGCACCATCTCTAATGGTTTTCCGCAAAAAAGTAAAGACCTGGTTATTTGCGCAGGCGTTCGAATAATTAGTGCAAAGACTGGTAATGACATAGGAATGGAACAATGGATGACGAATCTGGATCATGTTTTTAGTGACGAGACGCTAGTAAATGGTTATCATAGTAATTGTGTATTAGATTAGGTTATTAACTGTTTTATATTGGTGTTTGAATTCTGCTGTGTCCTGTGTCTTGTGAACCACTGTGAGTCGCCTTTGGGCTGAGAATAGCGGTATAGAAGCAAAGTAAGTAAGTAAGTAAGTAAGTAAATAAATAAATAAACCACTGCTGTAATGCTTCACCCAACCACAGAATTTCACATGGTACTTGAAATGAAATAATCCTGCTAGAACTGTGCAGAGAGAAATATCTCTGGCATTTCTTAGAGTAACATCTATGATTCTTTTGATATCTCCCTACAGAGAGCTATTCCTTCATGCTTCAGCTGGCATCTCAAGACAGAAAGAAATTCAGTAGAATATTTATTTCAACTATTTTCAGAAAAATGATCAAAGTCAACAGGCAGTGGCAGAACCAAAAAAATATGGGGGAATGCCCTATGATACCCGACAGCTTCCTCTTCCCAGAAAGAGAAATAAATAAATGGGTACAGATGATAGGGCACAGCCTTCATTTACTTTTACCCTTTCTGGAGTCACCTCTGACAATGAAAAATATGATAACATGGGAAGAATATTATGAGAAGAAGCTTGGGGAGGGGGTGGCCTATTTACTCAACAATTCTTCAATGGGTGTGCTACCGACATGCTTTCAAATGTCACAACCAGATGAAACAAAAACAGCAGATACAAAAGCAAAACTGTGCTTCCTTTGTCAGAAGATATATCTCATAAATCACAGCCAGGCGGACAGAGCTCTATGCACAAATCCAGTGTGTCCAATGAGCACCTTCTGTTGCTCCCACTGCAGAGGCAGCTTGGTGAATTGAAACCTCTACTGTAACTTCTACTCTCTCTCTCTTTTAAAAAAAGCACCAGGTTGAGCAGTATGGTTCCACTTCAGGCCCTTTATCCAGAAATCTGAAATAGGCTGAACACCAAAACTTTCTGCCACCTCCACTCACTTGGACTCCAATTCTCGGGGTTTTTTCAACAAAGAGTCTTTGCTCTGCCATTGTCAAAAATGTGATGGGAAAAAGAGAAAAGGAAAGTGTGCTGATGGTCAGAGAAGCATCTAGGATGTCTGCTTTTATGGGCTTTGTGTGAGTGGAGCTGAAGGGACCAGAGTCCTCTCCTGCCTTTCCTTCCTCTGTTGAATTTCTGACAATGGTAGAGTTAGGACTCCTTGAGGAAAAATGCAATGGACACTGGATAGAGTCACAAGGATGCTTTTCCCACATCTCTCATTCACTAAGTATGTGCAAATATTTGCATTCCAAATACTTGAGAAATCCAAAACTACAGGTCCCAAGAATTTTGTATAAGTGATATTCAATTTATACTTGAGCCTTGAAATATGAAAGACAAAAATGAAAACATTGGGGGCACAAACCAAGACCTGGTGACAGCTGGTGGATTTGATATTAATGGGACATTCTGAAGAGCTTTGACTTTCAGTTCAAACATTAAAAGACCTGTTCAAGATGCTGAGCCATGTGTTCTTAAATACCTCCTTTCAATTTTGAAATAAAACCCAGAATGGATTCTTTGCCCCAATGAAATGAGAGCCACCACTGACAGAGCCTTCTCCCATTCAAAGGGTTGAATATGATGGTTCATATTCAACTCATTTGATCCATCTTGGAGCATAGACTAAGGCAGTGGTTCTCAATCTGTGGATCCTCGGATGTTTTGGCCTTCAACTCCCAGAAATCCTAACAGATGGTAAACTGGCTGGGTTTTCTGAGAGTTGTAGGCCAAAACAACTGGGGACCCACAGGTAGAGAACCACTGGACTAAGGAGTCTGACATTTCCATGTTCAGTAGCACCATACTGAGCCTGGATATTCCCATACTTGACAATGGGAAGGAGCCATTTCTGATATTCTCATCTTTAGAAGGAGGACTCTTATTTGGATATTATCTACACGCCACAGATTTATAGAATCTACTTTTTAAAACAATAGAACCCTCATGAGCATCAACCAGAGTTCATACAGAAGATATACACCTAAAAGTAATGAATTAAGAACCTAGGGGTTTGTTCTGAGCACCAGAAGAGAGCAGAGTTTATAGACTTTTTGTATGAAAAATTCAATCCTGGTTTGCTTACATTTTACATTTAGCATTATAACTTAGGGCAGGGATAGCCTTTCTGCTGTTGGCATTGTTAAACTTCTGCCAGCTCCAGATCCCCATGCGGAAACATGAGAGAAGCCTCCCACAAGGATACTAAAACATCAAATATCCTGGCGTCCCCTGGGCAACGTGCTTGCATACGGCCAATTCTCTCATGCCAGAAACAACTTGCCGTTTCTCAAGTCGTTCCTGACATGGAAAAAACAAACTGCTGGATCTCAGACATCATTGCCAATCTGTTGCAAATCACTCTGAAACCTACTAGCAATTTATTCCCTTTATCTATGCTGTAACACTTTTCATCATCGATTAAAATTTTTCTTACTCTTTCTAGCATTTGATGTTGTTTATTAATGGCTGTTTTTTCCCCATTTCATTATGTTGCTGCTGTGCAAGTGTACATTTTTTAAAATGTTACTTTAAATTGCTTTAATGGTGAGCATAATCCAGCCAAAATTCTGTAGTTTCCAGAAATACTTACTTTTACACATATGCTAAGCAACAAGAACTGAAGCTCAACCACAAATATTATTTGCTCTAGCAAAATCACGCATTTGTCATTGTACATTTCTTGGTGCGACATTTTCTAGCATTCATGTTAAGCTGAAAGGGGAACTCAGAATCCCTATCAAGTAAATAAATGTTTAACGGTGGAATTAAGCAAGATTCCCACATGAATACTGCTGCTTGTTTTCCACTTCTGGAGCAGCTGGTTCTATGCACACAATGCATCCAGTTGTAGGTACCCCAAAGAGAGCAGTTATATTCTGAAAAAGCACTGGTGTACACCTTTTTGTAATACTCAAATTATTGTGGTGGGAATCCCAAGCTTTTCCTTACAAGAGGAGCTAGAGATGGCAAGGGCGATGGTGATGGTCAAGTCAAGTCAAATTCATTTTATTATGGTGATGACCCTGGCTTGCTGTGAGTTTTCCAGGCAGTACGGCCATTTTCCAGAAGCATTCTCTCCTGCTGTTTTGCCCACAACTATGGTAGGCATCTTCAGAGGTTGTGAGGTCTATTGGAAACTAGGCCAGTGGGGTTTATATATCTGTGGAATATCCAGGGTGGGAGAAAGAATTCTAATGCTAATCAAGGTGACAAATTGCAACATTCACACTTGCCTCAAACAGACAAAAGTTCTTTCTTCCACCCTGGACATTCCACAGATTTAGTTTCCCCACTTGTCTAGTTTCCACCAGACCTCACAACCTCTGAGGATGTCTGCCATAGATGTGGGCAAAACATCAGGAGAGAATACTCCTGAAACATGGCCATACAGTCAGAAAGCTCACAGCAACCCAGTGATTCTGGCCATGAAAGTCTTCGACAACACAATGATAGACCCTGTTAACACTTCCACCACCCTGCAAGTCTAGTCTGGTAGATACATGGAACAGAGCCTTCTCTGTAGCATCTGACTCCCTCCTAAAGGAAGTCAGGCAAAACAGCAAAGACTATAGCTCTTGAATATTCAGCCTTTTCTGTCAAAGAATACTGGTGCCTCACCAAACTACAAATTCCAGGATCCCATAATGTTAAATCATAGCAGTTAAAGTTGTATCAAACTGCATTCAGTCTATACAGTAGATTCATCCAAAGACTTAAAATATTGGAAAATATTGTTTTGTTTTTCCAAATAGCCCAATGTCCTTCAACCTAACAATATTTATTGGTCCTCTAAAAGAAAAAAGGAGGGCAATACATTAATGAAAAAATATACAAGGAAACATCTTACAACTAAATGTATCAGTTATATGCAGATATACCTTACATTGAAATGCATGTAAAAAGCAGCAACCCCACACTGCAACCATTTGTTGCAAACCTTGTGAGTAAAAGCATGGGATTCCCACCACAATAACTTGAGTATTACAAAAAGGTGGACATCAGGGCTTTTTCAAAAATAATAAATAAGCAAAAAGTTTTTTAAAAACCAGCAAAGTTTTGCTTCCAAGAACACCACTTGCATACGTCAAATAAACTGCAAATGAAACACAAGGCAATTTTTTAAGGACACAATAAAAGAAATTAGTAATAAACAAATTATCTAACGCAATGTGAAAGTGAAAACCAAATATCCACAGAGATTAACTGCAATGCCTGAAGTCCAGTGGGACATAATCTAAATAAAAAACGGGCCATGGTTCACAAACAGGCAGGATCAACTTGATCAGTGTCCCTACAATCAATTCAGACTTTCTTCAGTGACAAGGTGATACCTGCAACAGTATCGCTGATCCCAAATTTCTATTAAGAGAATACTTGTGTTAGCTGGAACACTGGGCAAGAGAAATTACTGTCATCAGAATGCTTTACTGAAACAACAACAACAACAACAACAACAGATCAAAATAAGAGAGTTCACGATCAATAACAAAGATCAAGTGACACCAGGCTTCCAAGGGAGTAAAAGGAGGAGAAAAACACAAACTAAATTATGATGGAGAAAAGTGTCCATGAAGAGCTACATCAAAAGCATTCAGTCAAGAAGAAAATACAATCACATAGAGACCTAATAAAAAGTCACATTATAAATATATGGGAATTATAGAAACAAGATGCCAAATTGCCACAAATAAATACTGGGTCATCATGAAAGTGTCATGTAAGATATGAGTTTGAAAGACTGAATGGTATCAGGGGAAAAATATATATATTTACAATTCATACACTGATACAATTCAGCCACTCCAAATACAGTCCAAAGGAAAATGCAGAGTTATGCTCCCTCCCTCAGTTAGTCTACCTGTCATCGTGTTGTGAATAATAGTATTCAACGTAAACAGCACTGGAAGTAAAGACTCTGAAAAATAACACATCCAAAGCAAATAATCCACTAATGAAATCTTAACAGTTATGTTTATGAGCCATGATGCTATGCTTTTTTACATGGGGTCGACATAAGAAACACACATACAAATGATTCATTTACTTGTATTGTGGTTTCTTCTGAGTGTAAAGATCTAACTTGTAAAAGGCACCATGCTTCAATAAAAGATTTGCAAAATGCAACCTGGCTTTTTAATTACAACATAAAATCTATGCAAACCTTATCAAGAGTAAGCCCCTTTGAGCACCATGTTATGATTCTAGCTAGGTTTCAATAGTGTAGCAAGGCAGCTTCATTTTGGATTAGGCCTGGGTAAACTTGAGCTCTCCAAGTGTTTTGGACTTCAGCTCCTACAATTCCTAACAGCTTACCAGCTGTTAGGAATTTTGGGAGTTGAACTCCAAAACACCTGGAGGGCCGAAATTTGCCCATGCTTGTTTGGGATTGTTTAGATGAGATCATCAAGTGGAAAGATGCATCACCAAATACCAAAGCCAAAATCATTTGTGCCACTGTAATTTCAGTTTTTATGTGTGGTGTGAAATGTGGAAAGCGATGGAAGCTGGCTGGGGAGAAAAATCAACTCATCTGGAATGTGATACTGGAAGTGGATATCATGTGCCACCACAAAGAAATCAACAGGTCTGAGAGCAAATAAGGCCTAGATTCTCCCTAGAAACCCAAAAGACTAAACTGAGGCTGTAGTACTTTGGATATCCCATGACATGTCATGACTTACTGGAGAAAATGATATTCCCTGGTAAAGTGACAGGCAGCAGGAAAAGAGAAAGACTGAATGACAGATGCAAGTCTAGGAAAGCTTATGCTACCAACTCCTCTTGAAATGTCACAAGATCCCTTTGCATATTGATCTATAATAATAATAATAACAACAACAACAACAACAATAATAATTCTGCAAAGAAAGTACTTTTTCTGTATATAAAACACTGCCTCTACAAAAGTAACACACGTGAATTTTGCACAAAGTATGTGCCAAACTGCAAATATTCTCGTCAGTCCAGGATTCTCCTCATCAGAATTTTTCAACACTCCAAAAATGTTTGTCTGACAATTTTTCAAATACATTTGAATATTTTTTCCATCCTTGTAAAGCAGCAATATGTATTCATTCTTTTCCATTACCAAATATGATTGAAATATAATCTGATGGCATTTATTCCACTTCTACCCCGCACAATACGCCAGTCTGCCTGCTCACCTGCCCGCCCACCAGACATTTATTTTTATATCTTTTCTTTGAAAAAGATTTCCATGGAATTCACCAAACAGAATGCCTTTCTCAAGAAGATGCAATAATTTAAAGGGGAAAAAATGAGAAATATGGAAAAGTGAGTTAAATTGCTAGATAAATTATAAATATCACTTTTATTGAAACCAGAGACCTGTGGCTATGGAAAAGAAAGGCTGGTTGAGAGTACTCACTCCAGCTAAAATTCTGGAGAAGGTTTTGTTAATGCAGTTGAACTCAATAACTGAGGAAACTGGCAAGTGATTCAAAGGAAATCAGCACTATAGAAACACAAAAGAAGGAGGCAGCATTTTCTTGCTATGGCTTATTTTATAGAGGCAAGCTGTCCGTCATGTCAAAAAGTGGCCTGTTCCCTTTCCAGTGGATCCTACTGTGCATAATTCCAACTGAACATTTAATCCTCACTCACAATATACATCACTGTCATAGAAGTGAAGGCAGAAACCAGTTATTTGCCAGTGGGCCACTGTGGCATTAGCCACAGAGATGAAATGACCCTAAGGCAGCACACAGAGCACACAGACAAAGACAACAGGTTGGCTAGCTAGGACTACGCAGATCCAACTAAGTCTCTATACCAGGAATGGGCAAACTTCAACCCTCCAGATGTTTTGGACTTCAACTCCCACAATTCCTGGCCTCAGGCCTTTTCTTTTTCTCCCTCAGCCGCTTAAGCAGCTGAGGGGGAAAAGGAAGGGGCCTGAGGCCAAGAATTGTGGGAGTTGAAGTCCGAAACATCTGAAAGGTTGAAGTTTGCCCATGCTTGCTCTACTCTGTTGTTAACCCTCCATGGTAGGCAAGACCTCCTCAAAATGTGGAGTCATTTTCCAACAAACAAAAACTTTATATCCTGGGATTTATTTTAACCCACTTCAATTCACAGAACAGCTTTTGCTGTGGTCTGGCCAGACTGAGTTCCCTTGTTTTAATACTCATTCCTCTGTGAAACCAAATGAATGGGACCTCTAGATCAGCAGTGTGATATCACTGTAGAGTTTTTAGGTCCAGTAAAAGAATTCCCAGCAACGTTTCCCAGCTTTCTTTTTCTTTTCCTCTTTACTTTTTTCATTCTTTCTCTCTCGTCTCTTTTTTTCTTGCATTTCCCATAGCATTGCACTCGACATTTCCCCGCTACCTCCCATACTTACCTTGCAATATTTTGGAGACATGCTAGTGCGTCCGACCACACCTGGAGGTTGGGACTGAGTCCTAAGGGAGATCACCGGGGGAAATCACTAAAGCCCCAACAAAAAAGCCAGGATGGGGATCTCTTTCTTGTGCTGCTGCTACATTCTAGGGAAGCCGGCTAATTTTCTGAGTGCTCCACTATTCTCTGCATATTCCTAAAGGTCTACGCAGGAAAAGGATGCAGCAAAGAGCTCCGGCTGCAGTATGTTTGGGCGGAGAACGATAGCAGGAAGCTTTTACCATGGCCTGGTTCCTGTCAATGCATCTAATTCAATCTCTCTCATATACAGCAATAAATTCACATGAAAAATTAACCAAAATCTAGCCAGCAGCAGTACTCTCTGTTCCCTCCTCACCCTTTCCCCTCTGCCAACTACACTGCTTTCTTTATCTCTCATAATTGTTCAGTCCCTTAATGGCTTTGAAAGGCTAGCAGCACATTCCATATTTCTGCACTCAGTGTAACAGAATCCGGTCTGTTTTGCCAAATGGCTTAACTTACATTCAATTTAGATAGTATCTCATCCAGCATCTGAATCCAGATTGTCTGTATGATACCTCCACGTGACCTCAATGAACTCACGAGAATTGCATTAGTGTGGTGAAACTTTCTATCCCTTCTTATCTTCCAACCTCATGCATTTCAATACAACCTCAGTCTAGCCTTAAAACACATTTGCTCTGGATAGAAAGAGAGACATTCACAAATCATCAGGAGGGAGCAGAGCAATGTAGAAGAAAAAAAATAGTGCCCTTACTACAGATGCCCATAAATCCAATTGCCTGTTCACCTATTGCTCTCAGAATCCTATTTTTCTCAATCTCAACTTTGTCTGCCTTCAAAAATAGAAGCCTACAGCAATTCATCTCCTTTTTCAGACCAGATGGAGGGCAGAAGAATGAGTCATCATCTAAGAGGTTCATTCACAAACACAGCATTTGATGAAACTTAGAAATGTAACCTTTTTGGACTATAGCACGTTGGTCATATTGGTTAGAGGAGTCCAAAGCTATGCTCTTGATAGCCATTCATGTATCCCTCAGAGGCATGTCCAAGGAAGGGCAACCAAAAAAAAAAAGCTTTTCTCTTAAACATTCCTCTGAGCTTTTACTATTAGACTCTTTGAGGGGACCCTAGGAGACCCTCTCAATCCTAAGATTTCCCTGTCTCACTTTGATTTCTGGAATACCAAAATGCATACTTTTGAAAAATTCTCTATTAATTAGAGTATTCATTTAGTGCTGGGTCTTTTGGGGGAGAGATGAATCAAGCTCACTGCGTTCATTGATGTGAGCTTCAAACTGCTACTAAACTTTAACAAGCCTCTAATACAAAGATGTCCAAAACTGCCATCATAGAACACATTTTGGACTCCAAACATTTGGTGGGGATGTTAGTGGTGGCAAACTAGTCATTTGTGGGGATGTTAGTGGTGGGAAACCAGTTCTTTGTGGTGATGTTAGTGGTGGCAAAGTAGTCTTTTGTGGTGATATTAGTGGTGGCAAACCAGTCCCTTGGGAAGCTTATAGTAGCCAAATTAGCCTCTGCCCAATTCCCTTCCAAATTTACACATCAACAATTTAGTTGCTATCAGACCAGGCACAAGACAAAGTATCAGAAGTGCTATATTTTGTTGTATCAGCAGACCCTCTTCCCCAGAGATGGAAACAGTGTGGGACATCAATGCTGCTGTACTCCATCTCCCAGCATTCCTCACTCTGCTGAATAGGTCTTTGTAAGAATTGTACTCCAACAATCTTTTGAGTTGTGACAAATTACCACAAATGTGCACTGGGACTGTGGCGCAGCTGGCTGAGTGTCAGTTGCATTAAGATCACTTCTGACCGAAAGGTCATGAGTTCGAATTCAGCCCAGGTCGGAGTGAGCTTCCGACCAATTGTGTTGCTTATTGTTGACCTTTGCATCTGTCAAGTAGGAAAATTAGGTACCACCTATGTGTGGGGAGGCTAATTTAACTAATTTACGAGGCCATAAAAATACTCCAGCAAAGCACTCCAGCAAAGCATGCGGGGAATGCGGAAATACTTCATCAGTGTTGCAGATGGACAATGAAAGTGACAGCTCCCCTGGCAGCCAGAAAAGTTAAATAGCCTCTGACTGTCTGTCTATATCTGTTGTGTGTCTTTGGCATTGAATGTTTGCCATATATGTGTACATTGTAATCCACCCTGAGTCCCCTATGGGGTGAGAAGGGCGGAATATAAAAGCTGTAAATAAATAAATAAATAAATAAATAAATAAATAAATAAATAAATAAATAAATCTGGCAGCCACACAGTGCTATGTGTGGATCAAATATCCACATATATACTAGTTACGGCAATTTGATACTAGTTTAACCACAATGGCTCCATCCTGCAGAATTGTGGGATTTGTGGTTTGGTGAGACATATAAAGGGCTCTTTTGTTTTACAGGAATGAATGCACTTTAGCAAAGAATTCCAATTTCCTCACCACACTACAAACCCCAGGATGAAACCATGACAGGGAAAATATATTAAGTATTATAACTCTAAGAGTTAAGTGCTAGCAATAGTAGTTTGAGAGTTGAACTATGTCTGTGGAAACCATTCTTTGCTCGGCTTTGGAAACCAACTGGGTGATCTTGGACAAGTCACACATTTCCAGTTCCAGAAAATCCTGTAGGTCTAAGCCACCACTACAACAGCAACAACAACAACAACCACCAGACACTGTGAAATGAGGAAGCAGGCATCTTCTCGTCTCTCATTTCTGGCAACAAAATGACCAACCTTTTTATATTTAGTCAAGTCAACTTTATTTATACCCCCATCCCATCTCCCCTTGGGGCAGTGGTTCTCAACCTGGGGTCCCCAGATGTTTTTGGCCTTCAACTCCCAGAAATCCTCATAGCTGGTAAACTGGCTGGGGTTTCTGGGAGTTGTAGGCCAAAACACCTGGGGACCCACAGGTTGAGAACCACTGCCTTGGGGACTCGGGGCAGCTTACAACATAAATGGCAGCCATCCAATGCCATACAATACACAGTGAAAATACAAACACATAATAAATTAAATGCAGATACACAGCTTCCCAGCTGACTCTGAAATGGTATTGCCCAGCAATATATGTACCAAAATGTAATTGGATGCCTTAATTTGTATTCTCCCCTAAGATCCCAGAAACAATACATGATACAACAAACACACAACTGATTAATAAATAAAAATAACTCAGTATATTCTCATTGCTGGGCATGTTACCAGTTCTCAAGCAAAGAAAAGTGCATAAACAAAATAAACAAATGGAAACTAGATTTTGAAGAATGCTACAGTGAAATCAGAGAACTTATAGGTACAAATACAGCATCAAACAAATATTCCCATCAATGCAAGGGATTATGAATGATGTAATTTGATTCATGATTCCTTCATGTCCTCCAGAAAAAGTCTACTCATGCAGACAAAAGAAATCAAAGCATGCTCCAAGCTTTAAACTTTTCAAAACTTTTCCTCTAAGTAGGAAACAAAGCAATCCATGTCACCACTCTGTCTAGAGAATTCCATTTCTCTCTCAACGGAACTTCGCACAAAGCCCTCAGTTTCAAGTCTCCAGTGCCACTTGTCACCTCTTGCAGTCACAGCACAGGTTTCTTTAGTGTGTAAATTTTTCGCTTTCCCAGCACACTCCTTTGTTGTGGTTGTCAATGTCTTGTCCTGCTTTTGATTGTTCCCAAAGAATGTCAAGTCTACTTTGCCCAGAATAAAACCATTTCAGTTTCTGGCTTTTCGGACATATTGTGATTATTATTAGCTATATCTCCCTTGTTCCGTTTGACTCCTTTCAACACTGCATCAGTCAATGTTTTGTACACTAGGGAATTCTTATTTTTGAATTGTTTCTATGTTTCTTGCCCTCCACACACACACACACACACAACAAATGAAAGTAAAATAGAACAAGGATGAGTTTCCAGAAATTGTGAGAATCAATTCACAGCATTCTTTTCCATTGACAATGCTGACTGCTGGGAGATGAATTCCAACCTCTGGAAGGCTCTATGATTCCTACATCAGGAAGAGAATCTCCAGAGACATTCTCCCATTGAACTTCTGTGACTCTGCATCTTATCTCTGTCTGTGGAGATCTATGGCAGACAACCTTTTCCTTGCCAACCCTGTGTATGTATTTTGCATGACATCAACAGGGCCGTGGGTTGCATACTATATTAAGCATCTCTGCAAGTCATTCTCCTACCTCTAAGGACATTTCAACATACAATTCTGGAGGACATACTGGTGTTATCTTTAATTTAATAACTGCCAGAGAATAAACAAAAACAAATGTGAGTTGCAGGCTCCATGTCACCAGTTTGTTACCTGGCTTCCAGAGGTCATAGAATTATAGGATCGTAGAACAGGAAAGGACCGCAAAGGCCACCTATTCCAATCATCTGGAACACACAATTTAAGTACGCCCTGAATTTTCCATCTTACTGTAAGTTTTATATCATATCATTTCAAAATTTTATTTTATTGTTTATTATGGTATGAATATATATATATATATATATATATATATATATATATATATATATATATAGGGCATAAAAATTAAGTGCTTAGGGCCTGTAATGGTCTTAATCCAGTTTTAGTACACATGGTACCTTATGTTGTGACTCAGCTGGAACCACAGACACGGACTAATATTGTTGTGACTCAGATGGAGTCTCAGAGTGACTCTGACGAGGATGATGGGATTCAGGTTCACAATCAGGTTCAAGATGTTCCTGTTATAGACAATGAGGAACAGGGTGTGCAAGTTCAGTTTCCCACAGCAGGGAATGATGTTTTTGATACTGGAACTAGCCAGATGCAAATTGACTCAGAAAAGGAGGACAGTTCTCAGCCTGATAATAGACAGGAAGGCAACCAGACTGACACTAACAAGCAGCCTGACCTTGATGAAACGGGAATCTTAGATCAGTGTATTGTTGAAGGCTTTTATCTTAGATCAGGCTGACTGTTTGGAATTCAGGGTTCGAAGGAGTGTGAGAATAGCCAACAAGAAGGAGGTCAGAGGCCAAAGAAATGCTTTCATATATTGCAAAGGGTAATAAGCAGTGTGTTTGAAAACAAACTGTTGTTAGAGCAACTTCTCGCTCAACCAAGCAGCTTGTGCTTATTTTCCTGTGTCCATGGTCTTGGGATTTTGTCATGTTCTCATGGGACTTTGTTTCATTGGTGCCATCTGGAATTCTGGTTTAAGGTGCTATGTTTTATTGATCTTTGGAACATTATTTGCTTTTTAAACTTTTCATCTTTACTTTTTAATAAACTACAAAAACTTCAGTTTGTGTGTAGTTCTGGTGATTTTAGCAAGGTGAATCTATTCTGAGGTGCAACACCTTAGAACAGTGTCCCTCAGCTGGATGGCTTCTAGATGTTTTTTGGACATTATTGCTTATTCATTCCATGGCCAAAAGTCAGAAATCCTAAGAACAGGATTAAAATCATGCAGTCTCCAAGGTCATTTTAACAACTGTGGATTACTATTGGACTTCACTGGGTATTACCTAGATAATCCTGGGGTTTTGGTCCAAAAGGTGACCTGCTACTCCTAAATAGCTACAGGTGCAGTGATAGTACTTGGGAGCAAGAACTGGGCTTTATTTTAATATGTGGAGCTCCTTTCCTATTGTTCTTCTACACTCTAAAAAAAAACTTGGCAATAATCTTCCATATTTTCCAAATTGCCAAAGGCCCACATTTTAAAATAAATGGTATCACTGGACTTTCAGAGCTTGTCCCTCACTTTCCAAAACTTCTGAAGGTATCTGGCAGGCGAAGTCTATCCTAGTATCTAATAGCACCAATATCTATATATAATAAAAAATCAAATCTTGTTTGCTGCTGTAAACACCAGTTCTAAATTGTTTTAAAGTATGTAAACATCGGTTAATATGACTAAACCACAAAATGACATAAATCACTTAATAGTAGCTAGCAAAGTTAAAGACTGAGCGTAGACACCGTTGTAAATTCTCCCTCCCATGGGAGGTTTCTAGTCCAGTCAAAGCTTCGTCGTTTTCTCTTCAGTTGTATCTTGAGTTCAAATAGTAAATATTCAACTAAAATGTTCCTGAAGAGGCAAAACAAAGATGACAAGGGTCCCCAGGTTGTTTTAACCTCCTTTCAGGAAGCTTTCCCTTTTTCAGGTTTTTGTATTGTCTTCACCAAAGGCGTAACTTTTTCAACAAATTCCTATGTAGATGTTAATAGAACAACATAACAGATATGCTAAACGTCTATCCTAGATTATTTGCACTTTTGTAAATACAGTTGGCTCTCCACATTGGGGATTTATTTTTGCAGATTTAACTAATATGATCTCCCTGGTAATCTCTGTCAGATGTTGACTATAGCATCACCCTGGAGAACCTGGGGATTCCTAGTGAGGTAAAATAAATAGCTGCTTTGTATCCATGGATCCATGGGGTGCCTACTATATATTTATTAGAGCTCAAAGTTCCTGAGCCACTGGACTTCATTTAGCAATGAAATATTACTGTGTAGGTGTTGATTTTATTTATGGTCTATTCACGATAATAAATAAATGGAAGGGAAGCATGCGACAGACATTCCTGGATCAATAAGCATATACAATGGGAAGGATTAATAAGCACTTCTCCCTATGCGGAGAAGAGTCCTGGATAACCTTAGTGTAACCAAGTGGCTAATTCTGTCTTTCGCTGGAGCAGTCTGAAAAGATCAATAACAGTAATCTGGAGTAAATCATCTGAGGCTCACAATCTCAGAGCCTTACAGAAAGCAATTTTGAGTTATTTCTTTTGAAAAAGAAATTAAGTGGAGACGCCAAAAGGTTGAGTCTTGGGCAGGGCACCAGGTGTCAATAACTTCTCATATCCACCGTACTAGAGAGCTACTTGGTATTTCACAGCCTACCCCCTTGCTCCATTAGAAAAAGACTCCTAGTCAAGGAAATTTGACCTTCAGCTCCTTTTAAAACTAAGGATGCCAAGCATTTCTTCACCATCAGATGCCTCATCTCTTGCTAAATTCCTGATAATGACCTTTCCATCGCCATGAATGGGCCTTAGTACCTCTTAATTGCTGCAACATGTCCATTTAATGAAGTAGATTTTTGAATAGCTATGTCAACATCCAAATTCTGAAATGAGTGATGACATTAAGTAGTAACATTTTTGATTAAATAGTCCCATTAAGATCAACAAGAGCTTTATGTTCATACACACAGCTACTACTTTAAAATATTCAGTCTTGATTTCTATGCACACCTACTTGAAAGTAAGCTAGATTGAAATCAATAGGATTTACTTTTGAGTAGGTTTTATAGGACTGTGCTATGACACTATTTCTTTATTTAGCATTTTACCATCCAATTTTCCACCCCAAAGATTTAGACTAGATTGGACTCAAAATTACATAAAATGGAAACAAAATCAACGAAATACGTCAACAGACATCAGATATTTAGAATCTCCAGAATCTTTTAGAATGAAATGCTTGCATAAACATAGTTTGTAGCTGGATAACATGTAACATTTGAGTTGATGGGATTGCAACATTATCCTTCGCTGCTGGCCGTGCTGCTTAGGGCTGGTGAACAGTACAGTCCAACAACATCTGAAAGCCTCGTATTGTTTGCACCGGGGGTAAAACCATTTTCTAGATACAACTTGCATAGACTCACTGAATGAAGAGCTGAAATTTAGTCAACACTCATATAAGTCTATAGTAAGGGTAAGAATATAGAAACTGTTTGTTCCCTTGTATGGAACATGAACCCAAATGTAACCCCTTCTCACAAACACACAAGACATATTAGCCATGGAAGGCAAGACATGATGACACACACTTGAATTTCTGCTTCTGCAGGAAATAGTTGCTCTGCTGAAGAAATTTGGACTGGATGCCATATCTGGTGAAATCTGGTGTCTTCTGTGCCAGTGGACTGAGAAACCTTTCTTTTTAATATGAAGATCTATCCATGGTGCTGAACCCATCCCTCTTAGAAATAATGTTTAGCACCTTGGATAGCTCCTTCAAATCTAGAATATGCACTGTTGCAATGGAAGCCATCGGCTGCATAAGTCACATCACAGGCAACCATTCATACAAGTTGTAAAGGGGGAACATTTCTGGACCAAAGCCTGAATCTTGTCATGTAGGCAACCCTTTTGGCTTTGAAGAAAGAGCTAGATTGAAGAGGAGAGTGCACCCTTCTTCAAAGATAACTCTCAGGGCTAGTTCCATAATTAAAATAACTCTAAATTTTACACATATTTCTGAACCAATTTTAATACATATTTTTAAAAGATGGGACATTTTTAGCTTCTTGGCCATGCTGGCCTAGGGTGCAACCAGACTCTCAAAAGATGTCTTCAAAAGATGCAATCAAAGTGTGCCTGCTGCCCCTTTCTGCACACCATTGATAATTTTGGAACTTGTGGTAGACTTTGCAGTTTCAGCATGAGATCAGCGTCTCTCTCATGTTTATAAGTCAATTATTCATGAATGAAGGGAGATAGGAGGGTTACTTAGACCCAATAGTACATGTACACATCTAAAATGGATATGGTTTTAAACAGTTTAAAATGTTTTATCCCATTCCAATTTGTCAAATGGTTTAGATTATTTTATAGCTTTAAATTCTGTATTTGTTTAAGCTCTTCAAATTGAGTCTATTTGTATGTTGCCCTGGGATTGCACGATAAAGGATACAGTGGTTTTTAAATGCAAATTTCATCACCAAGGGAAGAAGATATGTTATCAGGACCTCAGCAGGTATGAGGGGGATTTAACCCTGTCCTCAACCTGCTCTGGTCCTAAATGAAGCTTCTCTTTTGATGCTAGTATTTTCCATTAGAAGGAACCACCACCACCACTGGCACCAAAGGCATGACATATATATATAAAGTGAGTTAATTTTCCATTTGACCGAATTTTGGTTTTCCTTGTTGAGTACAGCTAAGAAACATTTTAATGCAGTGAAAGCATCTCTTTTCTCCCCTGCTGATATTGTTAAATGGGATTGCAACTTTTTTAGAATTGATGATCTTGCAAGGAAATGAAGGAACTTAAGACGGCCTGTCAAGAGTGATAGATGTTAACTACAGAGAAGTGACATAAACAGCTTTCGAGCAAATATCCAATACCTTGCCCCCACCAACACATTATGAAGAGAGGAAACACTCTTATCTTTTTCTGGCATGCACAAATTCTCAGAGACCTTTAATTGTTATAAAGGATGTGTGAATTATTGGTAGCTGTCATATTTATGAAGTACAGAAAGGACTTTGAGAAAGCAAATACCCTATGTCAACAGCCAGTATTTTCAATCCAAACAAAAACATCAAGCTTAAAATCAAACCAAGACCCCATCTACACTGACCATTTAATGCAGTTCCAAACTGGTACTGAAGGAAGTGGTTTTGCTGTGCAGATGATTACATGGGAAATCCTGGAACCAGTTTGATGTCCGGATGGTGATTACAAGCCACAGAACATTGATGTACATTAAGGTCTTTCTTTCACAGTTTGAAGTTAGCTTCAAGTTGCATTGATCGTGAGAATAGCCCCAAATTGCCTGCCATGATAGTTGATCTGATCCAAAGACTAGGTAGGAGACAAGGATTACGATTACGATTACGATTACGATTCCAGTTATGAGATGCATAGGATTGTTATTGGTGGCCCAATAATTTGTACTGTATATGTGTTTTATGCTTTTAACTGAATATTGTTTTTTAAATGTTGTAAACCGCAATGAGTCGCCGATTTAGGCTGAGATATTAGCGGTATACAAGTGCATTAATAATAATAATAATAATAATAATAATAATAATAATAAGGAACTTCTGTAAATGATGTTACTATTTGTTATTTCTTGTTTGCATGACCCAAGCCTCAGCCACATGCCAGGGAAAATGAGGAAAGATTCATACATGAAGACAATCACTGGATGGATGGAACAGGCTGCAGACAAAACAATTCAGTACTTGGTTATCACCTCTGTATCAACCTCAATGTTTTTCAATACAATTAATTAACACATTCAGGTTATCAAGTGTAGAGAAAATACGAGTTGTATCTTCATATCTAAGGGCTACTTCAGCTGTTGATTCCTGCACATCAGGTGCTTGGACTAGGTAATCCTCCTGATCTCTTCCACCTCTACAATTCCCAAGTTTTACATCATGGCTGTGATAATGCATCAGAATGGGTCTTTCTTATGCAAAAGAGAGGATGTTCCACTGTTTCAGTAAGGGAGAAAAACAAATCTGAAGAAGTATCAAGAATTGAGAGATAGTATTGTGTAGTGGCTTGAGTGCTAGACTAAGATGAGGATTCAATATCCCACTTATTATTATTATTATTATTATTATTATTATTATTATTAACTTTATTTGTACCCCGCTAGCATCTCCCAAAGGACTCGGCTTACAAAGGCCAAGGTCTCAATACACAACATAGCAATACAAAACCTAAAGAAAATTAAAAACAGTTAAAGCAATATTAAACAACAAAACAACAAGCAATAAACAATACACCAAAACACAATAAAACTGGGCCATGAAAACTCACTGGGTGACCCTAGAGAAGTCATACACTCAGCCTTAGAAGAAGGCAATATTAACTCCCCCTCCCAGAACAAATTCTTTCAAGAAAGCCCCATGATAGGCTAGAGTTACCATAAATCAGAAAAAAATACAAGGGCACAAAACAGCCCAGGAATTATCCTACAAGTGGTGGCTGGGAAATTGAAAAACAAACAATAAAAAGCAACACAAAAATCTTCACATGCTAACCCATTTCCAGTCCTACGGTGTGAATGTATTGTTAAAGGCTTTCACAGCCGGAATCACTGGGTTATTGTGAGTTTTCTAGGCTGTTTGGCCATGTTCCAGAAGCATTCTCTCCTGACGTTTCACCTGCATCTATGGAAGGCATCCTCAGAGGTTGTGAAGTCTGTTGGAAACTAGGAAAATGGAATTGATATATCTGTGAAATGTCCAGGGTGGGAGAACACAGAAATGCCGGACCACTCTAACAACCACCATGTCAGGCTACACAGAGAAGCCACTGAAATCCACAAGCATGTGGACAATTTCAACAGAAAGGAAGAAACCATAAAATGAACAAAATCTGGCTACCAGTATTTAGAAAATTTAAAATCATAACAGTAAATAAATAACATTCAAAAATAGAGGAATTCCAGACATATTTTATTGTGCATGATTTTGCTTTATTGTTTTTTGTACTTATATGTTGTATGCATTTTACTGCGTTGTTATTGTGTTTTGGTTTTATTTTATTGTAATATGCTGTTGGGCTTGGCCTCATGTAAGCCGCCCTGAGTCCCCATTGGGAAGATGGTGGCGGGGTGTTAAATAAAGTTTATTATTATTATTATTATTATAAGAAACAGTCAGGGACAGCCAATCACCTCCCAACAAAGGATTCTCCCAGGCAGTAAGAAGCCAGACCCTGAAACTGCTAGGCCATTAAATGCTAATCAGGGTGGTCAATTGCAACATTAACACCCACAACAAACAGTTGAGAGTTCTTTCTCCCACCCTGGAAATTCCACAGATATATAAATCCCATTTTCCTAGTTTCCAACAGACCTCACAACCTCTGAGGATGCCTACCATAGATGCAGGTGAAATGTCAGGACAGAATGCTTCTGGAACATGGCCACACAGCCCAGAAAATTCACAACAACCCTACAGTGTGAGTTTACCAACTTGATTCCATACATTTTACTCAGTCAGATAACACACAAAATACTGACACTGTGGGATTTGGAAAGTTGTTGGCAGAAAAAGTATGCTGTTTACTTTCTGAGCTGGGCCACTGGCCAGGATCAGTTCCATCTGCTGAATCACTGATAATCTGGCAGTGAGACTAAGGGGTTTCTAGGCTGAGCAAAGCCAGGTACTACTGCTGATAAAAATATTACTTCAGTTCCTTGCTTACCAGCTAGCCATTTTAATTTCCACTGAGCACGCCACACTGAACATGCAGAAACAAATTTAAAAAGGCAGTGTTCATCCTTGAGATCTTGAATGAAAGCAGCACCTTGGATCTGGGGATGAGGCCAAGTTCTACTTTGGAAAGAATCCACCAGTTCATCTCTGTTAAATCAAGATGAATACATTTCCATACTACTGGAACATGTTTGGGGCGCCAGCCAAACCCTCTATGGCCTTTTAAGAAAACAGCTGCCGCTTGACCAACAATGAGGCTGAATTTGACAATCAATACAGCTATGCTGGTGAATTATGGGCTGCTTCACAAATATAATCGCAAGAAGACTCTGCTCATGTTTCCTGTGCCAAAGCTCATCATGAACAAGCATGCTGCCAACCAGACTGATTTCTGGCACCACTGGCACAATATTCCTTGCTTCTCAAGGTGAAACTATTTTAAATTCAAAAAGCAGGTAAATAAAGGATGGGAACCATTGAGCATTCCAAATGAGGTTGGGTGTAATCCTTAGCAACCCCAGCCAGCACAAGTAATGAGGAATGATGGGAGTTACAGTTCAACATAATCCTTACTCCTGGCATATACATTACTGGCCAGTACCTAATACCTAAACAGCACTCATTTGAACAACATGACAGTCCCCTGAGCTATTGGCAAAGCTCAGTAGAACAAGAGCTTTGGCAAAACAGTCCAAGATGTTATTGCTGAGTTTTGGAAAACTAACAGCTAATGTCTTCAAGTACATTTATTCAGAACTGTGAACACAAAATCAGCAAATTAATGTTATTGCCGCATCAAAAATTAAGCCAGGAGAACTCTGCAATTTTTTTCTAGGGATACTTTAAAATGTAACTGAGCTGGAAAGAAAATGCCACAAGGAATCCAAGGAATCAAGAAGGACCTTTTTTTGACTATGAGACTCAGAATTCCAGAGGATCGAAGGTTAGCGCTCATTCTCAGAGTTGCCATCCAAAAATATAACTTCACCAGGTCTACTCATAAGTCACCACTTTCACATGGACACCATGGCTAGAAAAACAAAGCATCTTGCCTTTGAGATTCACATTGGAAGTGTTCAATTTAAAGGAAGGAAATCTGCCTTCTGGAGAACCCAAATACACTCCTAAGGAGCAAA
The DNA here is from genome assembly GCF_037176765.1 of Anolis sagrei. Classification (NCBI taxonomy): domain Eukaryota; kingdom Metazoa; phylum Chordata; class Lepidosauria; order Squamata; family Anolidae; genus Anolis; species Anolis sagrei. Next base: position 257,963,714 of record NC_090023.1, read on the forward strand.
TCTTGAAATGCCTTAATGTTGAAAGAAGGGTATTTCTCCCATAGAACTAAAACTCTAAACCAACTAAGGTGATTGACTGATCCACAGATTCAAGCTTGACAAAAAGAAGTACTGATAAGGTCGAAGGCTTTCATGGCTGGAATCACTGGATGCATCACCTGCATCTACGGCAATCATCCTCAGAGGTTGTGAAGTCTCACAACCTTTGAGGATGCTTGCCACAGATGCAGATGAGACATCAGGAGAGAATGCTTCTAGAACATAGCCATATAGCCCAAAAAAACCTACAACAACCCAGAAGTACTCATCTTAGCATGATTAGCAAGTAATTTACTGAAATCGCTGGTGTACAGTGCAGTGAATTCTCTGTGATTCTCTGAAACTCTGTAAGCATATCAACATCTGTTATCTATTGGTTAAAGGATATCTCTGGGAACAGCTGATATTTATTGAAAGCTGGAATAACAATAATCAGTAAGGTCATTTTGATTTCCTTCCACTTGCGATCATCTGAGAATGGCCACTGTCAGAGCCAAAATGGTGAACCAACAGATATTGGCCTGACATAGCAATGTGGTCTTTATGGGCTGTTTTCAATATTGGTCTTACATTTATAACAAGATGGTAAATGTTAAGATCTTTATGCAGCAAACCAAGAGACTCCAACAACCTATTCTAGATAGCTGTGAAATCCTGCTGTGTTGTGTGCATTCAAGTCATTTCTGACCTATAGTGACCCTAAGGCAAATATATGCCAGAGTTTTCTTGGCAAAATTTGTCTTGATGAGATTTAGCATTGTCTTCCTCTGAGAAATTGTGACTTGCCCGTAGTCATTTACCTGATGGCTCAGCAGGCATTTCAACCTTGGTCTCTGATGTCATAGTTTAATACTCAAACCACTATACTAGGCTCACTCCCCATAAATCCTACTCTATCTATCTATCTATCTATCTATCTATCTATCTATCTATCTATCTATCTATCTATACTGATGACAGAAAGGGATGCAAGGAGGAGAGCCGCAAAACCCTTATGTTAATGAGTATACCTGTATCATAAGGTAAGAGTAAAGATAAAAGTTTCCCTTGACATTAATCAAGTCTGACTCTGGGGAATGGTACTCATATCCATCGAAAAGCTGGCATTGTTCGTAGACACATCCATGGTCATGTGGTCAGCATGACTTCATGGAGCACTGGAGCGGTACCTATTGATCTACTCATGTTTGCATGTTTTTGACCTGCTAGGTTGGCAGAAGCTGGTGCTAACGATGGGAGTTCACCCTGTTCCGTGAATTTGGACTGCTGACCTTTCAGTTGGCAAGTTCCACAGCTCAGTGGTTTCACCTGTTGCACCACCGCAGCTGCCACCTGTATCATATATGCCTATATTCTTAACACGGATATTCAGCATTATCTGACAACTGCAGAATGTCCATGGTTATATAATACATTAACACTACAAGGTGAATGTTTCTGGTCTGTTGCTGCGTTTCCAAAACTGCAGCTAGCCTCATTAACAACCAATTATTACTAATGCTTCTGACTGCTTCTGTCAAAGAGAGAAACGAGCAGTAAACCCTTCAATAAGCCCTAGCCTTTGGACGTGTCCTGGATGAAATTAATACTTTAATGAACTGGAGGACTTCTTATCAGTATGCTTATGCCAGACACATGAAAGATCATTTAGGCAATGATATCTCATATTGGGAAACTATTGTTGGTGCAGCTCCTGAATGTTCACAATATGATAAGCAAATAAAAGCTTCAATGAACAATTTTTTAAATAGCATCACCAACAACTGAGCTCTGAAAGGACATAAAGCGAGTGTTACGCTTGAGCGATGACCAACATCCGCTTAGTCTACTTGCTGGAGGGAAGCAAAATGCAATGAGCAATGGGTAAATAAGAATAAAACCTAAATGAGATTTTGGATTTTGATTATGCCTTGGAGTTTCTAGCAAGAATGGGTTGTAGCCATTTTTTCCCAAAACAAATTATTTTGCAAGCTAACAAAACACATTCCTTTGTAAGTCAATGTGGAAAAATTCTGTTCACAGCCTCCAAGTCACATTACTTTTATTCCAGTCTATCAAGATAAAGTTACATTTTATTTAACCATGATGATTACGATTAATGGTACTTTCAATCTAATCAACTGCCTGCCAGTAAACAGCCACAAAACAGATTTCCAGTTGAAATGTGTTGCTCTGATTTCCATCAAAATTATATTCATGCAAGGGCTTCTCATGCTCTGGATTTCCAGATAGCTTTGTAGCACTGCATGCCAAGCTAGAGCATCATGAGAATCAGGCCTGGCAAAGGGAAACAAGTTCAGTCTCACTGCATCTGTTTTTATAAAGTGCATCTGACAATAACAAGCAAATGAGAGAGCATTAGAATATACACATTAGAGTTCCAAGATTTTTACATACATTATCATTTCACATATATTATCTTAGTACAGCTCAAATGTCCTCATATGGTGGGAATGTGTCTTCAAGTTGCCTGCCAACTTATCATAACCCCTTGAATTCCACTGAGCTTTCATAGGCAAGGACTATTGAGAGGTTTTGCCAGTTCCTGGAGTCTCTTAACAGTCTCCCATCCAAATATGAACCAGGATTGACCCTGCTTAGTTTCCAAGATCAGGTGGAATCTGGTGCCTTAAGGGTAGTAGCGTAGTGGGTTAAACCACTGAGCTGCTGAACTTGCTGAACAAAAGGTTGGCAGTTCAAATCCGGGGAGCGGGGTGAGCTCCCACGGTGCTGGTATGGCTGTACCAGGAGCTCCAACTTCTTTTTCTTTCTTTGAGTGTTTGCATGTACTCCAAAGTTCCATGCATTTTGCAACAAGGTGGCTTCCCTTGGTTTACAGTCATGGGGTTAGACACCTGCCTATCATTGTTGGGTTTTTTAGTTCCGCCCCTTTCCCCAGGGTTCAGGAAGGGAAAGGGAGCAATTTTAGTTCAGTCTTATAGTTGAAAGCTTAGCTACAGGATGTGAATCAGCTCCACCTGTAGAGAAGCTTCGTTTCTTATGAAATTCCAGGGGGAAACAGTCCCAAAGCTCTGGCTGGGGAATTTACAGCCTTACAGCTTTAAGGAAAAGCCTTTAAAAGAAACAGTTTCACAGCACAACCCTTGTTGGGGGTTAAAGAAACAAACCCACAACATTTAGTGGAGAAAATCCAAAGGACTCCAGCTGGAAAATCTACAAAGCCTTGGCTGGTAGGTCTACTCAGGACCCAAGAAGCAGTTTGGAGCTGGGAGTAGTGCCCACACTAGCAAAGTTTAGAAGGTAGATTGCACAAGGAGGGGTTAAAAGGGGTTTTCCTCTTAAAGAAAAGAAACAGTTCATGAAGCCAGTTGCCTGGCCCTTGTGGACAAGATTAAGAAAGCCACCAGTTGATTCAAAGCCTTGAAGCATTGGTTTGATTCGTTGAAGATCTGAGAAGTATTTGATTGTTTTGTTGAAGACCTAAGCAATAATAAAGGACCTTGTTAAACTTTTCAAGCTTTTAAAGACTTTGTATAGGAAAATCCTTAGGGCCTCTCAGCTGAGGTACCCCGGCTTCCCGCTGGGCACAAAGAGCATGTCCTGTTCAAAAGCCAATTGCTATAGGCCCAGCGTGTGACAGCACACCCACTGTTAGCTCCAGCTTCTGCCAGACTGTTAGCTCCAGCTTCTGCCAGACTAGCAGTTTGAAAACATGCAAATGTGAATAGATCAATAGCTACAGCTTCTGCGGGAAGGTAACGGCACTTCATGCAATCATGCCACATGATCTTGGAGACGTCTACGGACAACACCGGCACTTCAGTTTAGAAATGAGCACCACCTTCCAGAGTCGGACATGACTAGACTTAATGTCAAGCGGAAACTTTTACCCTTACCTTAAGCGTAGTTTGGTATTATTAGCCTCAAACTACAACTGGGGAGAGGAAACTGACAGTCTACAGAAGTGTTACTCAAAATAGTGGTCGCTTGTGCATTAGAAAAAATAATCACGAAATGATTAGGAACTTTACATTATATTTTGCTTCTTGCTGCTTGCTTTGATGCAAATTCCACTGATCAGAATTGAGGCGCACAAGCTCCACTCTAGTTCTGCAGAGTACATTATGACTCCTTAACAGGTTTTGCTCTCTATCTGAGAAGAGATTTTCCCAAACATATCCAAACCACTTAAAATGGAAATTGAGGCTATACATTCAGCTATCTCTGGGTATCTGGAACAAATGTTATCCATAAGGCATTCAAAGCAATGCAGTCGAAGTACTGACATGTTGCATATACGAAAAATTAGGAAGGTGCCCATTGTCTCAGACAGGGAGAAAACAAAGTAGTGTCAACAGGACGCCATCCCAGTTCCTTTGTAATGGGTCCTGACAGTAGACTTTTGCATAAGCCATGCATCAGGACAATCAGATATTGTGACAATCCTATTTCTTTGAATAACAACCAATAATGTGTCATTTCATTATTTTGTTGTTCTTGTTTTTGTTGTTCAACCATATATAGACATCAGAAAAACTATGAAATGGATGATCCTGACGTTGATATTTAATGCCATTCTGCAAGAATGCAAACTAGCGAAGAAAGCTTACAAAAAGCCAGAAGGAAGTTTTTTGCTTTTATATTCTTGAAGCTACAGCATAGTTAATAGGATAGACATCTTTTTGTAGCTCTGTTCTTGTGCTTTCAACATATGCCTGACTAGATGAAAGCAGTAAATGAAGCTTCATCTCCATGCCAGAAAATGCTTCATTTCAGCTGTTGGGTGTCAGAAGAAGAGCAGGAGGGGGAAGAGGAAGAGGAGGAGAAGGCTTCAAACTTAATCAAGGTGCATCTACACAGTGGAATAGTGAACATACACTGGGTTTTAGTCCAAACTTTAAAAGCATTATTCAAAATGATTCATCGTTTTCCATAAAATAAGTTCAGCATAAAATTCAGCATTAAAATTCAGATAGAAGCCTGACTTAACTTATGTTAAATAGCTGTCAAGATTTCTGGCAGCAAAAAGTCTTGTATTGAAGCCTTTGCAGATTTCCCAGCTTTTGGAACTGTGCTGGTAGAGATGACTCCAATAACCAGCTTCAACTACAAGCATTAGGAGGATGCTTCTTTGTGAGTTGTAAAACACCTTCACCTAGTCATTTCTATAGACTGAGCTCTTCTTACATTAATGGCAACAAGCCTACACATTTTACCTATCAATTGTCAATCCAGATCAAAGCCCCCTAATCCAGACAACCCAGATAAAGTGCTGGCTAAGGAAAGATGGGTCCCCTTGGTGGTAGTACAGCGAGTTAAACCACTGAGCTGCTGAACTTGCTGACCAAAAGGTTGGCAGTTTGAATCTAGGGAGCAGGGTGAGCTCCCGCTGTTAGGCCCAGCTTCTGCCAACCTAGCAGTTCAAAAACATGCAAATGTGAGTAGATAATAGGGAAGGTAATGGCATTCCATGCAGTCATGCTGACCAAATAACATAGGTTGTGTCTGTGGACAACACCGGCTTTTTGGCTTAGAAATGGAGATGAGCACCCCCCCCCCCCCCAGAATCAGACACAACTGGACTTAATGTCAGGGGAAACCTTTACCTTTTAAGGAAAGGTGGCTTCCCAATGAATTTTTCTCTGGCAACTCTCTCACCTTAAGCACACAAAAGTGGGCTGCATGATATCCACCCTGCCTTACATAATAATGAGCTTTCCCTTGGACAACTGTCTTGACAAAATGTAGTCTACTAACATACAGTGCCAACCATGGATTTCCAACATAATGAGAATGGAAATGTGTGCATCTGGGGGACATATTGGGGAAGACCAGAATGGCTTGGATACTGATCAGTGGCTCATCCTTGATCAGTGTGCAGGGGATAGCCCTGACTGGGACAACACTTCACAACATTCACACTTGCACAATCCTGCAGGTGTACCATCCCCAACCATAGACCAGGAGCAACAGGAACACATACAGGAGAACCATAGGCTCTTGGACGAATCTCAATGGATTGTCCTTGACGAATGCACCGGGGATGTCGAGGAGGAGGACAACACTTTTCACCTACACAATTCACACCAACAGGATCACTTTTCTGGAGACCTACACACTACATTGCACAAAAGGGGCCCTGTCATTCCTGAAAGTAAACAGGTCTTGGTAGTAGGCGACTCCCTCCTTAGAGGAACGGAAGCTGTCATTTCCAGACCGGATGGGATGGCTTGAGAAATATGCTGCCTACCGGGGGCAAAAATACACCATATCACTCAGAGGCTCACCAGGCTCCTCAAGCCCTATCACCGTCCTCCCCTCATGTTGATTCATGTAGGAACCAATGATACTGCAAGGCATACGTTTCAAAAGATCACAAATGATTTTCGAGCTCTAGGAGCAATGCTAAAAGAATGTAATGTACAGGTGGTCTTTTCATCCCTCCTCCCTGTTGTAAGACATGGACCCACAAGAGCCAGAAAAATAGTACAAGTCAATGACTGGCTTAGAAAATGGTGTCAGGAGGAACGCTTTGGCTTCCTCAACCATGGCCTGCTATTCCAGGAGGATGGCCTACTGGCAAGGGATGGGGTGCATCTCACACAAGTAGGAAAACACCTTTTTGCTCACAGACTCGCAAACCTCATTAGACGCACTTTAAACTAGGTCCACCGGGGGAGGGGGACAACAGCCTTGCGAACACTACTTTACCCATAATGTCTGGGAATCGCCAGAAGGCTAAACGGAGGGCTGTACAAACACAATAAGGACCAAGTACCAAAAGCACAATAATCCCAATTAAACAGCTCAAGGGAAGATCCCAGGGGCTCACATGTCTTTACACTAATGCACAGAGCATGGGAAATAAACAAGACGAACTCCAACTTCTAGCACAACACCACAAATATGATATCATAGCCATCACTGAAACCTGGTGGGATGACTCCTATCGCTGGAATGTAGATATCGAGGGGTATAACCTCTTTCACAGAAACCGAACAAAGGGGAGAGGAGGCGGAGTAGCCTTATATGTCAAAAACTCTTATGCTGCAGAAGAAATTCAAGACAGCAATCTGGGAAACCAGCTTGAAATCATCTGGATAAGAATCAAGGGAACTGGGACTCAAAAAGATGTCGTTGTAGGCATCTACTACAGACCCCCAAGCCAGGAGGAAGATCTTGATGAAGTCTTCTGCCAACAGTTGACCAAACAGGCACAGAAAAGAGTTGTAGTAGTCATGGGCGATTTCAACTATCCCGATATTTGCTGGAAAATAAACTCGGCCAACAGTACAAGGTCCAACAAATTCCTCGCTTGCCTTGCAGACAATTTCATGGTCCAGAAGGTAGAAGAGGCAACAAGGGGATTGGCTACTCTTGATCTCATCCTAACAAATGCGGAGGACCTGATCGATGCGGTCGAAGTGGTAGGATCCTTAGGGGCAAGTGACCATGTGCTCCTGCAATTTGAGGTACAAAGGAAGGCCGAAACTAAGACAAGTCAAACCCGCATTTTGGACTTTAGGAGAGCTGATTTCCAAAAAATGAAGGAAACGCTGAGCAGCATTCCGTGGACACAGATACTAAAAGACAAGGGAGCTACGGATGGATGGGAATTTCTCAAGAGTGAAATACTCAAGGCGCAATTGCAAACTGTGCCAACAAAGAGAAAAAATAGGACAAGTGCAAAGAAGCCAGAATGGATGTCCAAAGAACTTCTAACTGTGCTAAGACACAAAAGAGACATGCACAAGAAGTGGAAAAAGGGAGAAATCACCAAAGAAGAATTCAAACAAATAGCCAACACCTGTAGGGAAAAGGTCCGCAAAGCTAAAGCAAAAAACGAGCTCAGACTTGCCAGGGACATTAAAAACAATAAAAAGGGCTTCTATTCTTATGTCAGTAGAAAAAGGAAAAACAAGGAGGCGATAGGACCTCTTCGAGGAGAAGATGGGGCAATGCTGACAGGGGATAGGGAAAAGGCAGAACTACTTAATGCCTTCTTTGCCTTGGTCTTCTCACAAAAAGAGAGTCTTCAACCTCAACAAGATGGAGTGGATGAGGGATTGGAGGACATCCAACCCCAAATTGGGAAAGAAGTCGTCCAGGAATACCTGGCCTCTCTTAATGAGTTCAAGTCCCCAGGGCCAGATCAACTACACCCAAGAGTATTGAAGGAACTAGCGGAAGTCATTTCGGAACCATTGGCAACCATCTTTGAGAGTTCTTGGAGAAGGGGAGAAGTTCCAGCAGATTGGAGGAGGGCCAATGTGGTCCCAATCTTCAAGAAGGGAAAAAAGGACGACCCAAACAACTACCGTCCGGTCAGCCTCACGTCGATACCGGGCAAGATTCTGGAAAAGATTGTTAAGGAAGCGGTCTGCAAACACTTAGAAACAAATGCAGTCATCGCTAATAGTCAACATGGATTTATCAAAAACAAGTCATGCCAGACTAATCTGATCTCTTTCTTCGATAGAGCTACAAGCTGGGTAGATGTGGGGAATGCCGTGGATGTAGCGTACCTGGATTTCAGTAAGGCCTTCGACAAGGTCCCCCATGACCTTCTGGCAAGGAAACTAGTCCAATGTGGGCTAGGCAAAACTACGGTGAGGTGGATCTGTAATTGGTTAAGTGGACGAACACAGAGAGTGATCACTAATGCTTCCTCTTCATCTTGGAAAGAAGTGACGAGCGGAGTGCCGCAGGGTTCCGTCCTGGCCCGGTCCTGTTCAACATCTTTATTAATGACTTAGATGAAGGGCTAGAAGGCATGATCATCAAGTTTGCAGACGACACCAAATTGGGAGGGATAGCCAATAGTCCAGAGGACAGGAGCAGAATTCAAAACGATCTTGACAGATTAGAGAGATGGGCCAAAACTAACAAAATGAAGTTCAACAGTGACAAATGCAAGATACTCCACTTTGGCAGAAAAAATGAAATGCAAAGATACAGAATGGGGGACGCCTGGCTCGAGAGCAGTACGTGTGAAAAAGATCTTGGAGTCCTCGTGGACAACAAGTTAAACATGAGCCAACAATGTGATGTGGCGGCAAAAAAAGCCAATGGGATTTTGGCCTGCATCAATAGGAGCATAGTGTCTAGATCTAAGGAAGTAATGCTACCCCTCTATTCTGCTTTGGTTAGACCACATCTGGAATATTGTGTCCAATTCTGGGCACCACAATTCAAGAGAGATATTGACAAGCTGGAATGTGTCCAGAAGAGGGCGACTAAAATGTTCAAGGGTCTGGAGAACAAGCCCTATGAGGAGCGGCTTAGGGAACTGGGCATGTTTAGCCTGAAGAAGAGAAGGCTGAGAGGAGATATGATAGCCATGTATAAATATGTGAGAGGAAGCCACAGGGAGGAGGGAGCAAGCTTGTTTTCTGCTTCCTTGGAGACTAGGACGCGGAACAATGGCTTCAAACTACAAGAGAGGAGATTCCATCTGAACATGAGGAAGAACTTCCTGACTGTGAGAGCCGTTCAGCAGTGGAACTCTCTGCCCCGGAGTGTGGTGGAGGCTCCTTCTTTGGAAGCTTTTAAGCAGAGGCTGGATGGCCATTTGTCAGGGGTGATTTGAATGCAATATTCCTGCTTCTTGGCAGAATGGGGTTGGACTGGATGGCCCATGAGGTCTCTTCCAACTCTTTATGATTCTATGATTCTATGATTCTATATTCACATAATAAAACAACAAGTAGTGGGAACTAAGTTGGCAGGCTGCAAACTGGAGACAGCTCCTGTACCTTTAGTGGCTGTGTAAAAGAGGGACTTTCAGCCATAACTGCTTGTGGTGCAACCAGGTTAACAAGAAGTTCATTTCTTATTTCAGGGACCAGCTGGATGGAAAAGACAAAACAGCAGAAGGAAGGGATTGGGGTGGAGAAGCAGTGGGCAGGTAACATGTTAAATACTCTCACTCCACATTCTGCAAGATTTCACAGATGAAAACCAGGACACATGTGGCCAAGCAACACTGCAGTCTGATCAAGATGACAAAAATTATGAATGAGGACAAAGACACCCACACAAGCTTTTGGCCTAGCTGACAGGGAAATACAACACTTAGCCCCCTCCTGTCCTCTCCCCTCTGCTGAGTTTTTGAAAATAAACCACTTTTGCACTTTGAAGCATTAGAAGGAAGTTGAAAGTCAGCAAATATAGGGTTGAAAATGCACATTTGCTGATGAAACATGTAACTATTTTTGGTAGAGCTTGGAAAAGTCACAGGTAATGCCAAGATACCTGCACCAAAAAAGCAAGGTATCTTTTTCAAAACTCTGAGTCTAAGAGGTACTGAAATGGAGATCTGGTCCATACTTTAAAGAAACTGTTGTCTTTTAGTACCTAAATTAGGCACCTTTTAGCTCATGTGGCTTTGGGCTAATTGGAGAGCACATTTCTCATAGTGACCACCCGAATATCCCAAATTGCTTTGCAACAGAAGAAAAGAGCTGAGCCCTATTACCTCAGAAGCTAATGCTGTTGCCAAAAAAAATTCTGTTTAGTTGAGACTTTTTGCAGCTGAGGTAATGTTTGAATCAAAAAAGTATTCTGTAAGCCATGCCTCAGCATTACTTAGCATGATTAGGAAGGATAATGAATAAGCAGCTTCCCAAAAGCCAAACAGGGCCGACACTTTTTCTATCTCAGATTTTACAACCACCCAATTCAGCAACGGCAGCTTTGAGGATGCAAAGATAGGAACGGTTGACCCCAGTGGATTTATCTCCAGCCTTACAAGTATTCAAAGCACAGGAACTCAGCTTGAACAAAGAGGGGAAGCATTAGAAGATTCCCACATCAAACCAGATGTTATATAACCAATCCATATATCCCAATGGTCAAGAATGATAAGGGGCAACTATAGTTGTAGTTGTAAAACTACAACTCCCAGGATTATCTATATTATGGAATCATGGCAGTTAAAAGTCATGTCAAACTGCATTCAATCGATATTATAAAGGTATTACATACAGCATAATACACTTTTCAGTAATGCAAGATTGTGTTATAGGTTTTAGGTCTGCCATCTAGAAGGGTGGAAAGACCCCCCTTCCTATATTGCAATAAACTGTTATTAGGAGAAAAGAATGCCCAGCCCCTCTTACAGGAAGAAATGTAAACTTTAACAAAACCAAAAAGATAAAAAAGCAAATAAGTTAATTAAAAACTAGAAAATAAAAATAGCAGCTGTTATGTAAGATAATACAGCAGAACATTGCATTGTTTGACAGCGGAAGGCAATTCAAGAGTTTCTACATAACAAACAAGCACCGGATTTATTAAATTTGTTTCATTTCAAATTTTTTGAATGTGTGTTTTTATAAGTATTTGGTTTTTACTTGTTGCTATGTGACCACATTCATTATTGTCCTTTTATACCCAGGTTTATTAAAACAGCACTATATGTACTTTGGTTGCTAGGCTTGCAAAGAGGTCTGAGATGAAGATAGGGATAGATGTCACAATGTTTTTTGTAATGTGGTGATGTTCCTTCATGCTTTCCCAAAGAATAGACTTAGTAAAGTTTCTTTTTCATACTAGCAAAACCATTAAGGAGAAGGAAGACATTTGCCTTGTATGGCATCATCTAGATGATTATGACTATTATAATAATCATTGATGATGGTATCAAGGTACGGTGCTACACAGTGGTAACTTCAATCCAGTTCAGACAATATATCAACTAACTGGGTTGCTGTGAGTTTTCCAGGCTGTATGAAAGCCATGAAAGCCTTTGACAACATATCAATTATCACAGATATGAGCAAACTTCAGCTCTCCAGGTGCTTTGGACTTCAACTCCCACAATTCCTAACAGTTTTTGAATATAATCTGGTTACAAACAGATAAGGTTGAGCATTTCACTTTAGTAGAGGTTAGTTAAACATCCTGGTACTGTTCCATCCCTTATTTGAAATTCCAAAATCCAAAATATTCCACAATTTCCCATTTGGGGGCTGAGATAGTGACACCTTTGCTTTCTGATAGTTTCTTTCAGGTTGCAAATTATTAAAATTGTGTATAAAATTACCTTCAGGATATAAAGTGTAGATCAGGCATGGGCTAGCTTCAGCCCGCCATGTGCCTTGGATTTCAACTCCCACGATTCCTAACAGGCTGTTAGGAATTGTGGAAGTTGAAGTCCAAAACACCTGGAGGGTCCCAAGTTTGTCCATGCCTGTTCTATCAGGTTAAATAACTCCCTTTAAAAAAATATCCTTTTTATTCAATGCCTCATACAAGTTTATTCCTTTGATGCCATGATGACCATAACAAGACTGTGCTATCCACAGACTTAATATCCATGGATTCACTTACCCACACTCAAATTAATATTGCCTCCTGGAAGTGTTTGTAGATCTCTCTAAGGCTGGATCTACATGTACCCACACATTCTGGGTTAAACTACTCCAGAGCTCCCTCAATGAAGCCTGGGAGCCCTTAGACATCAAATGGCCAGACAAGCAGAATGTGCATCGAAGCTTCCACTGCCATGTAATTAGCCACAAGCATCTGCTCATAGAGGCTCATTGCAACATTACTTTCCTTGGGCACATGGCTGGGCATCCTGTTGATGCTTCAACAAAGCAATGCTGTCTGCAAACCTGTTCAAGAGGGCTACACATTCTATAGACCAGAGGTTCTCAAACTGTGCTCACAAGCATGGTTGGTGGGAACAAGAGAGAGGGCCTTCTCAGTGGTGGCCCCCCACCTCTGGAACACCCTTCCTAAAGAAATAAGACAGGTCCCATCCCTCCCCTCCTTTTGTAAGAGCTTGAAGATCTGGTGGTTTAAACAAGCCTTTGAGAACGACTAGTTCTAGCTCAGCCCCAGATATTTTTGAATATGGTCATATCTTTTTCTACCACTCATCCAAGTCACTTCCTTCTATTAGGCCCCAGAAATGAACAGCCATAGACTCCACCTATTATTGTTGTTGCCTGCTATAGCATTGCACCTAATTTCCCGGACCCTCTAGAAATTGTACTAGCCTCGGCCCGGCCTTTTTAAATTGCCTTGAACAGGCAGGATTATTTTAAATATATATGTCTATTGTGATTTTTATGCTTATACTGCTTTGTTAATTTTATGTTTATGTTGTTTACTCTGTATGTATTGATAATGTTACTTGGAAACACTGAGTTCCCTCGGGGAGATAGAGCGGTATATAAATAAAGTTTGTTGTTGTTGTTGTTGTTGTTGTTCCTCAAGATCAGTGGTTCTCAACCTATGGGTCCCCAAGTGTTTTGTCCAACAACTCCAAGAAATCCCAGCCAGTTTACCACCTTTTAGGATTTCTGGGAGTTGAAAGCCAGAACATCTGGGGACCCACAGTTTGAAAGCTACTGCTCTAGATGTTTTGGACTTCAGCTCCCACAATTCCCAACAGCTGGTAAGGTTGCTGGGGTTTCTGGGAGTTGAAGTCCAAAATACCCGGAGAAGCAGAGTTTGAGAAACACTGAAAAAGACCCACAGTCATGAGTCTATTGGATATGCAGCTGCTAGATTGGGCCACATCCAGAATGTTCCAGCTGTGGAGACTTTCAAAATGCCAGGAGTAAATCCCGTGTTCCTTTGCACTGAATTAATTGTTGGCTGCACTGCTTCTGCTGCAAATCCTGCTTCGCATTGTGTGGACTCCCCACAGCAGTTGAAAGGTGAGTCTCCTTGCTTAGGGAAGCAAGGAGGAAAATGTTACAAAAATGCTACAGGACTCCTGCACAACTGGCACATGTTTTACCATGGGCAAAAGACAGGTGTTGGCATGGTTGTAAACAAAGAGGTGTGTTTAATCACACGATATGGGAATGTGACAGAGTACAGGAGTATTGGAGAATGATTGAAGGAGAAAATAATAGAACGTTAAATCTTCAAATCATAATAGCCAATAGAAATATACGCATTACATGCCAGGATACCAGGAGTGTGGTGTAATGTGCAAAAGGGAAAAAAATGTTGACAAACTAATAGCGTGTGCTCAAATTGTTTGAGTGAGAGGTTGGAAAGTGGACTCTGACAAATTGGTATAACTATATAGTAAATATGCTAAATGTGGAAATAATAAATTGTAAATTGAACAATATAGATAAAATTGAAAATGTTGTAATAATGCTTGCTGTTTTCTTTTTACTGATGTGTTGTTGGGCTTGGCCTCATGTAAGCTGCCCCGAGTCCCCTTGGGTATAAATAAAGTTTTTAAAATAATAATAATAATAATTATTATTATTATTATTATTATTAACATGTGGGATCCAGTTAGGAATTATTTAGACAATGTATTAAGATGTGGAGTGGAAAAACTGAAACCAAGACTGATATTTCAAATGTAATTTCAGTAGTTTATTGTATACATCGTTTGTCTGGGGTGGAGGGTGGGAGTGGGATAAGCAATAATAATAAAAAAGGAAAAAAAGAAAGGTGAGTCTCACAACCACCATGTCAGACTACACAGAGAAGCCATTGAAATACACAAGCATGTGGACAATTTCAACAGAAAGGAGGAAACCATGAAAATGAACAAAATCTGGCTACCAGTATTAAAAAACTCTAAAATTACAACAGCACAACAACAGAAAGGAAACAAACAAGGACATCTAATCACCTCTCAACAAAAGTTTGCTCCAGGCACTGTCAGGCCATTATATGCTAATCAAGGTATTCAGTTGAATTATTCACACCTAGTTCCAGCAGACAAGAGTCCTTTGTCCCACCCTGGTCTTTCCACAGATATATAAACCCTTTTTCCTAGTTCCAACAGACCTCACTACCTCTGAGGATGCCTGCCATAGATGCAGGCGAAATGTCAGGAGAGAATACCTCTAGACCATGGCCATATAGCCCGAAAAAACCTACAACAACCCAGTGATTCCGGCCATGAAAGTCTTCGACAATACAAAGGTGAGTCTACTGCATACAACCTAAGTCTCCCAGTATTCTATGGTATGTTTCCAGTCCAAATATAATTAAAACATAGAGTTCACTATTATCCACATTTTCAGGTATCCATGGGGGTCTTGGAACGTATCCCCAACAGATACGGAGTCATACTCTATATTCAAGTGCACTGGTTAACGCTTTATCCAAACTTGTTCTTAGCTGGCCTTGCCTTCATCCTCGGCGTGTTTGCTGTCCTACATATTCTATTTCATGGGAACAAGATATTAACAACGCTCCCTGGGCTCTCTGTCACTGTCACAGATTTGCTGAATAAAGGTCTTTTATGCCTTTGGATAGTTTGTTTATAATGGCACTAGAGGCTGATGAAAAATTTGTTGCAACAGAAGGAGTTCTCTTAATTTACCTTAATGCCACCCAATCTGGAACTACTCTACGTAAGTCCGTTTTTTAACATCAGCTTTTTCTAAAATAAACCAGAAAGCCATATGGGTAATTGGATGGTAGGTTCCCCAGAGTCACACAAACAAGCTCGCTTTAGAGAAGGAAACTTGAAGTATTGATCTTTTTTCAAAAACAGCAGGCAATTACTAAAGGTGATAAAGTTTGGCTAAAACAAGTTTATGCAAAGGTATATTTTGGACATTCTGTTATTATTATTGGTCTGTATCCTATTGGGGATGGACATCTAAGCTATACCAATTGAACCAGTGGTATTTACTATTTGGCAACTGGCCTGATGGTTGTACTCTAGTTATTGCTTTCTACATGAATTGTTCCATTATTATTATCATCATAATCATTATTATTGCTATTGTTATAATCAGGAAACACAGTGGTGCAGTGGATTAAAGCACTGAGCTGCTGAACTTGCTGACCGGAAGACTGGCAGTTCAAATCCGCGGGACAAGGTGAGCTCCCACTGTTAGCCCCAGCTCCTGCCAACCTAGCAGTTTGAAAACATGTAAAAGTGAGTAGATCAATCGACAGGAAGGTAAACGGCATCCCATGCAGTCATGCCAGCCACATGACCTAGGAGATGTCTATGGACAACACAGGCTCTTCAGCTTGGAAATGGAGATGAGCACGGAGTTGAAAGGGGAAGCCTTTGCCTTTGTCTGTGTATTTGGGTTTCATTGTTTCAAGGCACTGAATGTTTGCCTGTGTCTGTATTTTTTGCTGGAAACTGCACTGGGTCCCCTCGGGGAGATAGGGCAGGAAACAAATAAAGTGTTGTTGTTGTTATTTATTATTATCATCAGTATTATTTTCATCACCATCATTCATATCCTGCCTTTCTCCCAATAAGGCAGAATTCACTGTCAACCCCATGCTTACGTAACAAAGAAATGAGAAGTAATGGGAGGAAAAGCCACAGGTAGTACACATGCTCAATGGAAGGCCAGAATAAGGGACTGATAGACCAGTGGGAACCAATTCCAATCCTAGAGCTGCCCTCCCAAAAAAAGCAATTGTGTATATGGCATCCATACTGGGCCATTCTTGTAGCCCAAGATCATGATATACTAGTTCACCACCACTTCCTCTGCAAGAAACTGCATTGCTGAACACTGATATAAAGCTCATACAAAAAGTGAAAACATAAGCTAGTCAAATTTTAGACTTTATTGATTGCATTCACCACAATCATTCCATTCCATAACAAGGCTGTAGTTTTTCTGAAATGCAAAATAGTCCTTTTGAGACTCAATGTGCATCTGCACTGTAGAATTAAAAGAGTTTGAAACCACTTGAACTGTCATGGCTCAATACTATGGAATCATAGGGAGGCATCAGCACTATTTGGCAGAGTAGGCTAAAGACTTTGTAAAACTATAACTCCCAGGATTCTATAAGACTTAGTAGTTAAAATAGTGTGAAACTGCATTCATTATATAGTGTACACATACCCTCAGTCCTAGAGAAGCAGCTTCTCATGAGGAAAAATATTCGTATGCCATTACAGTCTGTTTGAAATGGTTTCTTCCCTGTGAACTCACTATAGCAGTAATGTCAAGCAGTTGTTGAAGTGATTGTATGCAGATGGATTTAGGTAATTAAGCAATTCCTAGTTGTTCATGCCACCTTCAGCTGCTCAAAAAGGAAAGAAAAGGAAGGCATGGATACTGTTTTACAAAAAATATATACAGTATTAACGATAATAGTTTTTAACCTGAATTTTTAACTTTTAAATTGGTGTTATTACAAGGGTTTATTGAATTTGCGCTTTGCTACTCTGCTGCTGAGTATGCATGCCCAGTGTGGAACACATCTCACCACACTAAAACAGTAGATGTGGCTCTTAATGAGACATGCCGCATTATCACGGGGTGTCTGCACCCTACACCACTAGAGAAATGACACTGTTTAGCCGGTATTGCACCACCTGACATCCGCCGGGAAGTAGCAGCCAATAGTGAAAGGACCAAGGCAGTGACATCTCCAGCTCATCCCCTGTTTGGGTATCAGCCAGCATGTCAACAACTTAAATCAAGAAATAGTTTTCTAAGATCTACAGAGGCACTCGCTGGAACACCTCAGCAAGCGAGAGTCCAAAAGTGGCAGGCTCAAACCCAGAACCTCAAGCAATGGCTGATATCAAATGAGAGACTCCCCCCTGGGCACACAGAAGACTGGGTAACTTGGAAGGCGCTGAACAGACTGCGCTCTGGCACCACGAGATGCAGAGCCAACCTCAAGAAATGGGGCCACCAAGTGGAATCCACGACATGCGAGCGTGGAGAGAAGCAAACCACAGACCACCTGCTGCAATGCAACCTGAGCCCTGCCACATGCACAATGGAGGACCTTCTTGCGGCAACACCAAAGGCACTCCAAGTGGCCTGCTACTTGTCAAAGGACATATAATCAACTACCAAGCTTGCAAACTTTGTGTTTTGTTTGTTTGCTTGTTTGTTCAAAAATGCAATACAACTGTTTGGCTTGCTCCTGACATGATAAATCAATTGAATTTTTAAAGCTTTTTTTAGCTGAACTTTATTGGAATCCTCCATGCCAGAAAAAGTGAGATCTAAATGAAAGAATGAAGAAAAGAAAGAAAGAAAGAAAGAAAGAAAAGGAAAGAAGGAAGGAGGAAGGAATGTTAGGGTCAACTCAGGTAAAAGGAAGAAAGGGAAGACTTGTGTGAATAGAAATAACCCCCTGCCTCCTCTCAGACAGTACAAATCACCACGGTTGCCAACTTCACCTGTCTACCTATAGCGCCAGATGTCTTCTAAAAGACACAAGAGTCAAATGGCAAGTGTTTCCTAAAAAAAACACACTGCTCAAAGTAAGAGACTTCCCTGGACCACCTTCTCTTCTTGAGCAACTACTGAGACACAGGCTTTGAAATTTTTAGCAAAATTAACCATCTCTGTTACCAAGACTCATTGTAAGACTAAGCATACCTTGACTTCACACATTTATGCAGCTTGTGAAATGGTTCAGAGAATACAATGCACACAAATCATACATACATTTTAAAAACGTAAATACCTAAAACTAAATGTAACTACAAAGAGGCTGTACTCGTCAGAGAAAATAACTACGATGATTCAAGATGTCTCAATAAATGCGCAAACTGCAAGAAAGGCAACAAAACGAGTGATTTTCCACATGGGAAGAACTAGAGAAAATCTCACAACCAGATGCAAACAAGGATGAGGAAGAGCTGCAGGCAGGTTTTAGATAAATGCAAAAAAAAATTGATGGAGAGTTAGAATATCTCTGAAAATGGAAAAGATATTGGAATAAACCAAGATCTGATTGGAAACCTAGGTAAATAATATATCTCTGCAGTAATCGCAGAGATTCACCCACCTTCATCCAACAGAAACACCAGGTTGAAAGATACATAAAATCCACCTAATTGTCTATCAAAGCTGGTGCTTGTCGATCAATACTGCTCACCATAAACGCCGCTTTGGAAGGTTTTCTTTTACTTTCTGGTTTATTATTAGCGAATGGAGCACAAAAATCAAGCAGTCATAAAGACTTGTGTAACTCACTCCCAGAATCCAAATCAATTTTAGTCTTTCTTCCAGCATAAACGTATCAAGTGGCGCCCCAATGCTTTATTTATCAACATTTAAATCGAAGTGTTCTAAAAGAGAAGCTCCAACACAAGTCACAACCAAAAAAAGGTTGACCATTATGTAAATCCCATTGCAAAAGCTGTTCTTGAAAAGGTTAGTTCTTTGACTACAATGTCCAATCCCCTTTCCAAGCTGGCATGGAAAATTCCATGAGATGTAACTATAAATGTAACTTTTTCCAAGCTGTACAATTTATTTAATTATTTAAGTTTATTTAATTTAAAATATTTTATATCACCATCCATTTTGAGATTTTAAGTTGATCCACAATAATATGTTTGGGTTGCTGTGAGTTTTCTGAACTATATGACCATGTTCCAGAAGCATTCTCTCCTGATGTTTCACCCATATCTATGGCAGGCATCCTCAGAGGTTGTCAGGTCATAACTTCTGAGAATACTTGCCATAGATGTGGGCAAAACGCCAGGAGATAGGGCTTCAGGAACATGGCCATATAGTTCGGAATTGCGAACCTGTGAAATTGTGCCAAAGGGAAGTTGGGTAGAAAACTGATTCCTTTTCAGCACTTCCATCTATTCAATACTCCTTTAATTTAGCACACAAGCACACACAATACTCCACAACTAGTTTAGTCCACAACTGTTTGTTTTAAAAAAAGAGACAAATTATGACAGAGGAAAACCATTCAAAACGAATTACCATAGCTGTTGAGTTGGGAACATATAGTGGATGGATTTTGCACTTTGTTGATTGTATTTTTAAATCAGTTGAACTTTTTATAATTTGTTTCTTTGTATTTTTATATTTGAACCGTTTATTAATTTGGCTCAATCTTCACTAGAAAGGACAATCTAGTCCAGGCATGGGCAAACTTGGGCCCTCCAGGTGTTTTGGACTTTAGCTACCAGAATTCCTAACAGCCAGTAAACTGTTAGGAATTGTGGGAGTTGAAGTCTAAAACACCTGGAGGGTTGAAGTTTACCCCATGCTTGGTATAGATAGTGTTAGTATATTTTTAATTGGTACATCACTCCTCCCAAACTTGTGTATGTTGTTTTATGATGTTATTTATTATATAGCTTTAAAGTTGGCTTTTTAAAAATCTTAACCTCAGAGGCATCTCTTTTCTTGTATGTAGAATGGTCTCAGTAAACAAATCTTTAAAAAAGCAACTGGAAAAGTTCTGCTGTATTCAGAATATACCTTCATTCTCTTTAATGTAGATTTGTTATACATTTATGCAGATTTGAAAGATTTAAGCCAACCTTAAAATCTCTGACACTGAGAACTGAGTAGCCCTGGCCCTTGAGCGCTCCAGCTGGAGGTCAGCTGTGACCAGCAGTGCTACAGAATTCGAGGAGGCACGAGTGGAGGGCGAAAGAGAGAAACGTGCTAGGAGGAATGCGCGTCAAGCCAACCCTGACCGGGACTGCCTTCCACCTGGAAACCAATGCCCTCACTGTGGGAGAAGATGCGGGTCAAGAATAGGGCTTCACAGCCACCCAAGAACCCATAAGGAAACGCATAATGGAAGACCATCTTACTCATCCAATGAGGGATCGCTTAATGCAGGGGTCCTCAAACTAAGGCCCGGGGGCCAGATGCAGCCCTCCAAGGTCATTTACCCGGCCCTTGCTCTGGGTCAACCTAAGTATGAAACTACTTGAAAGCACACAACAACAACAATCCTATCTCATCAGCCAAAAGCAGGGCCACACTTTCCATTGAAATACTAATAAGTATTGTTTTAAAATGTTTTTTTGCACTACAAATAAGATATTTGCAGTGTGCATGATTTTTTCGAATTATAATCCGGCCCGCCAACAGTCTGAGGGAATGTGACCTGGCCCTCTGTTTAAAAAGTTTGTGGACCCCTGGCCTAATGGATTATTGTATAGCATTGAATTTTTGTGATAGCCATTCTGAGTCCCTTCACTGAGGTAGAGAAGAACAAAATACAAAAGTTCCAAATAAATAAATAAAAAGAATACTGGAAAGAAATTTATGAAATATCTCAAGAAATACTGAATATAAAAATACAAATGAAACCAGAAATTTACCTGTTAGGAATAACAGAAAGAAAATTAGACAAGAACAAAGAAAGATTCTTGAACTATCTAACAACAGTTGTGAGAATAATTTATGCAAGGAATTTGGAGACTAAAAGAAATACCATCTACACAACAATGGATGGGAAAAGTCCTAGAAATAAGGAATATGAACACGAATATGAATTCGTGTTAATATGAATTAACACAGTTATTGACAAAATATCAAGGAACATGGAAAAAAGAAACAGATTGGGACCCAGTGATGGAATACTTACTACAAGAAGGAAAAAGAATATTGATCTAGACTAATAGAATGGATGAGATATTGCTTGAAGAGGGAAAGAAACGAAGAGGTGAAGCCCAAATTAACTTACGAAAATCAAAGATTGGAGAGAAAGGGAAGAACAAACTACGATGAAGAAAATGGAAAGCATAAACTCTCCCCCTTTTCTCTCTTTTTATCCTTTTCTCTCTCTCTCCCTATCCTCTTCCCTCTTCACTTTCCCCAATGGAGCACCCCCCCCCCCCCCGTGGCGCAGTGGGCTAAACCCTTGTGCTGGCAGGATTGAAGACCAACAGGTCGCAGGTTCAAATCCGGGGAGAGGTGGATGAGCTCCCTCTATCAGCTCCAGCTCCTCATGTGGGGACATGAGAGAAGCCTCCCAGAAGGTAACACATCAAAACATCTGGGCGTCCCCTGGGCAACGTCCTTGCAGATGACCAATTCTCTCACACCAGAAGCGACTTGCAGTTTCTCAAGTTGCTCCTGACATGACAAAAAAAAAGCTTCCCCCATTTTCCCTTTATATATGCGCAAAATTTCAAGAAAATATTTATTACAAATAATTGGGGTGACATAAAGCTGTTATCATAATCATTTTAAATATCCAAGTAAATATGCTAAATATGACTACTTTCAAATCTGCATAAACATATAACAAATCTACATTAAAGGGAATGAAGGTATATTCTGAATACAGCAGAACTTTTCCAGTTGCTTTGTTTTAGATTTGTTTACTGAGACCATTCTACATACAAAAAAAGATGCCTCTGAGGTTAAGATTTTAAACAGGTGACATTCACCAATGGCTTGATTCCAGATGATAAACAGGTGTTTTTGCAAGTAGATGCTTATGTTTAAAAGGAAAACATCATTATTATTTAACTTCTTGAAATGGATGGGTGTAATAATGCTTGCGACTAAAAATCTTGACTTATGTGTTTTGTTTGCAGAAGGATAAATATGATTCAAGTCCAGATTTTAAAGATAAACAAACAAATGCCTGATTTATAACTTCGGTGAAATGAAATGAAGGCATTTGAATTCCTACAGAAATCAACAGGAATTTATAGGCTGAGTGACTATGCCTCATCCAAAATGCTTAGGACAAGAGGTGTTTTGGATTTTGGAATACAGTAGACTCTCTGTTAACCAGAACTCAAGCAAATGGAACTCTCAAGCAACTGGCAAAAAATCAAAGAATTAATACTACATTCTCAAAGTTGCTATTATAATACAGTATCAAATGTTAAGTACGTTCCACAGATATATAAACCTCACTTGCCTAGTTTCCAAGAGACCTCACTACCTCTGAGGATGCCTGCCATAGATGTGGGCGAAATATCAGGAGAGAATGCTTCTGGAACATGGCCATACAGCCTGGAAAACACAGCAACCCAGTGATTCTGGCCATGAGAGACTTCAACAACACATTAAGTTGTTTGTATTGTCAAAGGCTGAGGGGGGAAAGGAAGGTGCCCGAGGCTGTTAGGAATTGTGGGAGTTGGAGTCCAAAACACCTGGAGGGCCAAAGCTTGCCCATGCCTGATCTACCCTTTATATCCTGAAGATAATTTTATAAACAATTTTAATAATTTGCAGCATCAAAGTATCAGAAAGCAAAGGTGCCACTATCTCAGCCACCCAAATGGGCAATTTTGAAATATGCTGGAATTCTGAATAAGAGATGGAACAGTACCAGGATGTTTAAATAACCTCAACTATAGTGAAATGCTCAACCTTATCTGTTTATAACCAGGTTGTATTCAAAAACTTCAGTGGGACTTGCTCTGCGTAAACAGAAATGGAACGTCAGACTTGAGACTATGAATTTAGCCTTAACTGGCTTGAAAAGCAGATTAATCATAATTGGGATTGACCCTTCAAATTGTAACAGGATGGGAATGGCTAGGACTGCATAAATCTAAAGCAAGTAAACAGTAGGTTGTGGTAAGTTTTCTGGACTGTAGGACCATGTTCCAGAAGCATTCTCTGATGTTTCAACTGCATCTATGGCAGGAATCCTCAGAGATTGTGAGGTCTGTTGGAAACTAGGAAAATTGAAAACACAGAGAAGCCATTGAAATACACAAGCATGTACAATTTCAACAAAAAGGAGGAAACCATAAAAATGAACAAAATCTGGCTACCAGTATAAAATTGCAACAGCACAACAACAGAGAGGAAGCAGGCAGGGACATCTAATTACCTCTCAACAAAAGTTTGCTCCAGGCACAGTCAGCCAATTGTATGCTAATCAAGGTGGTCAGTTGAAACATTCACACCTAGCTCCAGCAGACAAGAGTCCTTTGTCTCACCCTGGTCTTTCCACAGATATATAAACCCTTTTTCTAGTTCCAACAGACCTCACTACCTCTGAGGATGCTTGCCATAGATGCAGACGAAACATCAGGAGAGAATGCCTCTAGACCATGGCCATACAGCCCGAAAAAACCTACAACAACCTAGGAAAATTGGGTTTACATATCTGTGGAATATCCAGGGTGGGAGAAAGAACTCTTGTCTGTTTGAGGTAGGTGTGAATGTTTCAATTGGCCACCTTGATTAGCATTTAATGGCCTAGAAGTTTCAAGGTCTGGCTTCTTACTACATGGGGGAATTGTTTGATGGGAGGTGATTAGTTGGCCCTGCTTGTTTCTTGTCTGGAATTTCCCTGTTTTTGAGTGTTGTTCTTTATTTACTGTTATGATTTATTTACTGTTATGATTTACTGATACTAGTGGCCAGATTTTGTTCATTTTCATGGTTTCTTCCTTTCTGTTGAAATTGTCCACATGCTTGTGGATTTCAATCTCTTCACCTTCCAACAAAGGATTCCCTCAGAGAGTAAGAAGCCAGACCTTGAAACTGCTAGGCCACTAAATGCTAATCAAGGTGGCCAATTGAAACATTCACAACTACCCCAAATAGAGAAAGAGTTCTTTCTTTTATATTTCACAGATATATAAACCTCACTTATTTAGTTTCCAAACAGACCCCTGAATCTCTGAGGTTGCCTGCCATAAATGTGGGCAAAACATCAGGAGAGAATGCTTCTGGAACATGGCCATACAGCCTGGAAACTTACAACAACCTAGTGATTCTACCCACGAAAGCCTTTGAAATCCAAGTAAACAGTGATTGCATTGCATGTTTCAAATGAGACTAAAACACATATTTAAAACAAAGTGCATTTTAGATTAATGCTCACAATGCCAGACCATTTACTCGCTGGCTTTATTGTTTATCATAACAATGTTTTGCTTTTCTCCCTGCAGGCCTCCTCTCCCTTTTAGATGCTGATAAACTGCAAATGTTTATTTATTCCAGAGCCAATACAATGGTCCATGCAGAGTCCTCGCTGCCCCCCTTTCAGAGGAGCTGAGTCAGGAGGCTCATTTAACTTTCATGTGTCATGTTACCCATCCTCTCCTGTGTGGTTGACATTGACTTGCGTCAAAAGGCAGATAGATCAACATGCACAGCCTTGAAATCAGCCCCGAAAGCCCGGTGCTGCTTTTCTCCTTGCTGTTCACACTATTACATTTCACATTATTACAATGGCTAGGTGTTTGCTCTCTGGGGAGGGGGAGGCGAAGGGAAGGCAGGTAAGATATCCGACTGGGCTGCACCTGTGAGAAGAGGCTGGGAAGCCATCGCTGCCAAAGGTGAGTGCCATTCCTTCCCCATCACAACACCTTCTTTCTTGAAAGGAGAAGGACCACGTGAAGAGGAAAGGGGAGGGAAGGAGGGAGTCAAGGTTAAAGCCGGCATCTTTCCTATTGGACCGAGGAGGAGGAGGAGGAGGAGAGAGAGAGGCAGCCTCTGCTTTCACAGGGCGATGCTTGGATTGACAGCAACCCCAGAAAGCATGAGTCTATCTATCTAGAAATCCCGAAGCCATGCACCCAAAATCCCAACCTTCACAAAACCCTGGTGATAGCAATGGATACAGGGAAGGGGGATCTTGCTTTGGTTAGAGGCGAGATTGGTTGTCGCTGGTTGCAATGTGGGGAAAGGAAGGGGGAAGGGGATGAAAAAGGAGCCCAAATGTAGGAACCCAAAGGCACATCTACACTAGAGAATGAATACCACACACTGTAAGTGCCATGGGGGTCATAAGGGCTGTGGTCTAACTAAGCCTTCCCTGCAAAAGAGTGCTGGTGCCTCAGCAAACTACAGCTCCCAGGATCTCATACCAATGAGTCATTGCAGATAAAGTGGAGTCAAGCTGCATTCATTCAGGCATGGGCAAACTTTGGCCCTCCAGCTGTTTTGGACTCCAACTCTTAAGCGGCTGAGGGGGAAAAGGAAAGGACCTGAGGCTGTTAGGAATTGTGGGAGTTGGAGTCCAAAACATCTGAAGGGCCAAAGTTTGCCCACGTCTGCTGTAGATGCATCCAATAAGGCACTCAGGATTGGAGGGAGCCCAAAGGGGTGCCTGATTTGAACCTGCCTGAAGAATGAATATAATTTGATGCTATTTTCATTGCTACAGCGTCATGGGAGCTGTTGTTGTACAAGGGCTGAGCCTTCTCTGGCGCCCCAGCAAACTACAAATCCCATAATATTGCCTCGGTGAACCATGGCAGTTAAAGTGATGTCAAGCCGCATTGATTCCACTGAAGAGCGCAGTGCAATAATATAATTGGAATATGTGCAATGACTATGGAACGGCCTTAGACTACGATTTCTGGATGCGTGATTTTAATACTGAATGTGATTTTTAAAGGTTTAATAGGTATTAATATACTGATGAAGGCTTTCATGACCAGAAACACTGGGTTGTCGTGAATTTTCCAGGCTGTATGGCCATGTTCCTGAAGCATTCTTTCCTGATGTTTTGCCTGCATCTATGGGCAAGCATCCTCAGAGGTTGTGAGGTCTTTTGGAAAACTAGGAAAATGGGATTTATATATCTATGGAATGTCCAGAGGGGAGAAAGAACTCTCCCAGGGTAGGAGAAAGAACTTCCAACAAAGGATTGCCCCAGGCAGTAAGAAGTCAGACCTTGAAACTGCTAGGCCATTAAATGCTAATCAGTGAGGCCAATTGAAACATTCACACCTACCTCCAACAGACAAGAGTTCTCTCTCCCACCCTGGACATTCCATAGATATAAGGTAAAGGTTTTTCCCTGACATTAAGTCCAGCCTTGACTGATTCTGGGTGGTGGTGCTCATCTCCATTTCTGAGCTGAAGAGTCGGCGCTGTCTGAAGACACCTCCAAGGTCATATGGCAGGCATGACTACATGGATTGCTGTTACCTTCCCGCCGGAGCAGTACCTATCGATCTACTCACATTTGCATGTTTTCGAACTGCTAGGTTGGCTGAAGCTGGGCCTAACAGCGGGAGCTCACACCACTCCTCAGATTCGAACCTACAACCTTTCGGTCGGCAAGTTCAGCAGCTCAGTGCTTTAACCCACTGTGCCACAGGGTTTCCTAGTTTCCAACAGACCTCATAACCTCTGAGGATGCCTGCCATAGATACAGCTGAAACATCAGGAGAGAATGCTTCTGGAACATGGCCATACAGCCAAGAAAACTCACAACAACCCAGTAATAAGTATTAATTTTTAATTGAAACTTAATGTTTGTATGCGTTTAAGGTATGGGTTCTCAAACTAAGGCCCAAGGGCCAGATATGGCCCTCCAAGGTCATTTACTAAGTCTGAAATGATTTGAAAGCACACAACAATGACAACAACAATCCTATCTTATCAGCCAAAAGCAGGCCCACACTTCCCATTGAAATACTGATAAGTTTAAATTTGTTTAAATTGTTCTTCATTTTAATTATTGTACTGTTTTAAGTATTTTTTTACACTACAAATAAGATATGTGCAGTGTGCACAGGAATTCATTCATGTTTTTTTTTTCAAACAGTTTGAGGGACTGTGACCTGGCCCTCTGTTCAAAAAGTTTGCGGACCCCTAGTTTAAGGCATGGTATCATTGCCATACGTAAGCCGTCCCCCTTGGGTTAGAGAAAGACGGGGTATAAACAGGGTAAATAAACAAATAATTCGTCAGTGTGGATTTGCCCAAGGACGTGGGGGCTGGAGCTCTTTTCCAGGGATCTCCATTCTTCCAGGGAGGGGGAAACATCCTCTAATTGTTTGCCCTTCAGTTGACATACAGGCAGAGAGAGGCTCTGGAAGACTGGGAAACCTGAGGAACTGGGGTTTGGCCCAAAGGTCACCCCGAACCGCCTTCCTTGGCCAGGTGTCCTTTTGCCTCACCAAGCCAGGCTTTTGCCCCGAATCACCTGTTGCGTGGAGACAGGCCAAGTGGCAGGACGTCCCGCCTCCTCTCCGCCCAGTCCCTCGCCACCCCCGACCCCAAGGCACTCCCCAGGCGCCTCCTGGCTCCTTTGCTCTCAATATCACTGTTGTTGTGTTTCTTTGTGCAAAGCCCCCCCCCCCCTCCTGCCACCGCCGCCGCTCACCTGCATGTGTCCCTGGTACATTCTTGCTTCGCCGGCTTCTGCGCTTCCCCCGAGGCCGACAGGTTGTGGGGCAGGAGAAAAAGAGGAGGAGGAGGAGGAGGAGAAGGAAGGGGGAAAGCAAAGAAGGGCCCTTCCTTGACTTGGCAAAGGCAAGAGAAGAGAAATAATAACAATAAAAAGATGAAAAATCTTAGTTGCGACTTGGTGCGGGCAAGGTTGCAGCGTCTGTTGCTCTGGGATGACCTCCCTCCTCTTCCTCCTCCTCCTCTTCCTCCTCTTCTCCCCTCGGTCAGGGATTTCTTGCAGGTTGGAGTGTGCAAAAAATAAAAATAAATTCAAAATAAAGGGGAGGAGGGCAAGCGCCTCCGGAAAGGTGCCCCGAGAGAGGCAAAGAGCTCAAGGAGGGGAGGCGTGCTGGGGTTATTTTCCAGCTTCTCTTTCTCTCTCTCTCTCTCTCTCTCTCTCAAAGCCCAAGGTGGATGGACTGAGTGCCGGAGCCCAACTCCGCCTGGCTGCCTTTATAATAACTCTGCCGCTCTTTTTTTCCGGCGAACTCTTCGGGGCTGCCGGCTTGGCGCCTTCATTTCGCTGGCTCTCCCCGCCGACCCCTCCTCCTCCGCCACCAGCTGCTCCTCCTCCTCTCCTCCTCCTCTCCCTCCCTCCCTCCTTGCCTTTCTTTGGTTGCTTCTGGAGCTGGACACAGCCTGCCTCTTTCCCTCCCTCTTTCCCTCCTTCCTCCTGCAAAGAAGAGGAGGCCAGAGCGCGCGCCATCCGGGGATCGTTCGAAAGGCCGGCGCGCGCTCGCTCGCTCGCTCCCCGCCTGACTGCTGCAGAAGCCTTCAAGGAGCCCCGGGCATTAGCCACAAGGCAAGCTGGCCCTGCTCTCTCTCTCTCTCTCTCATACACCACATATGCCACAAGGCACGTTGACCCCCCTCCCTTGGTCTCTCTCTCTCTCTCTTTTGCAAACATTGGCCACAAGGCAAGCTGACTTCTCTCTGTGTGTGTGCCTCTTTCACATACTCATCAAGGGCGCATCAAGGCTGCAGTTTGACACTACTTGATGGAACAACAGACTGGTTCAAGATTGGGAAAGGAGTATGGCAGGGCTGTAGACTCCTACTCAATCTGACCTACAAGAAGCACTGCCTGAATATCAAGCAAAAAGTGGGCTCTAGAAATAAGATTGAAAGTCATAACTTGGTTGCGGAGAGACTATCAGTCATTTGATCGCTCTACCTGCCTCCTAGTTACACCAGAGGACAATTTATGGCTTGGCGAGCTGTTGGCACTATGATCCTGCCTAAAGAAATGGGGCATTACCATCAGAAGGGTTGTTGTGGACCCTCATATTCGCCTCCTTGTTGACACAGTGGTACCTTCTTGTTCTGTTCCATCAGGTCCCTGTGATAAATCCACAGTTAGCTCCCCGGTTAGGGCCTCCCCTCCAGGACTGTACCAATTTGAAACTCCTTCTGTCCCAGTTGTCCCTACACAATTGGCCACACTCTCCCACCCAAGAACACTCCCCCTTTTCAGCCCACTCAGTTCCCTTGATGCCTCTCTTTCCAGCTTGACATCGGAAGCATCCCTATATGAGATCCAGGGGAAATTATACTAGGATAACCTCCAGCACTACATCCCAGAAGCACTTTATTAGAGTTTAAGACTCTCTGCACATTGCACTTGCCCAGAAATCCAACATACCTCCTGCCACACCCAGCACTTTTAACCTGTACCCATCACTGGCCCTGCCCTGGTTTTTATTGCGTAATGATGTAATGTTTTGTTATTGCTTATGTTTTAATTTGCTTTAAATTGTATTGTTATTGTTTTGCTGTTGTTGTGTTGAGACCTTGGCCTTTGTAAGCCACATCGAGTCCTGCAGGAGATGCTAGCGGGGTACAAATAAAGTTGAATAATAATAATAATATCATACAAAAACTGGCTGGCACAACCTGGGGATCACAACTAGACACAGTGAAGACATCTGCCCTTGCACTATGCTACTCTGCTGCTGAGTATGCATGCCCAGTGTGGAACACATCTCATGACGCTAAAACAGTGGATGTGGCTCTTAATGAGACATGTCGCATTATCACGGGGTATCTGCGCCCTACACCACTAGAGAAATGACACTATTTAGCCAGTATTGCACCACCTGACATCCTCCGGGAAGTAGCAGCCAATAGTGAAAGGGCCAAGGCAGAGACATCTCCAGCCCATCCCCTGTTTGGGTATCAGCTAGCACGTCAACGACTTAAAACTAGAAATAGTTTTCTAAGATCTACAGAAACACTCACTGGAACACCTCAGCAAGCAAGAGTCCAAAAGTGGCAGGCTCAAACCCAGAACCTCAATCAATGGCTGATACCAAATGAGAGGCTCCCTCCTGGGCACACAAAAGATTGGGTGACTTGGGCATATAAATGTCGTAAATAAATAAATAAATAAATAAATCCTGGAGATTGGCCATTGAATTCTACATGGGCTGAGCAGTATGAATTGCCCAAGTTTAAGTGATGAGTTTTTATAGCTGAGCAATGATTCGAATCCTAATCTCCCACAGTCCTAATCCAGTATTCAAACTACTCCACTGGACTTTGCCTCTACGGTTTACAAAATCTGGGTTTTACCAAAACTCTTCTGATCTTCCTTCAAGGAAAGGTATCTGACTGGCAGCTGCTATGGGACAAAACAATCAGAGGTCTAAATAAACAGAATCAAATTTCCTGTTAAGATTGAATGCCACAGTTTCACCCTGGAGTCTAACATTTTAAAGGGCAGTGTCTGGGTTAGCAACTGGGTGTCCTTGAGAGACTGAAAAGTCCCCATGCATTCCACATGTTGTGATTTCTGATCTCAAATGTATGACTCTTTATTCTTTGGTGACAAGATTCACTTGTGTGCTCTGTGTAGACAGCAGAATGACATTTCAGTGGGTGGGAGCACAGCTCAAGTTGAGTGATAGGCAAGTGAATTAACTTGGTAACTATAGCAGAAGTTATTAGATTGGTTAAAAATATTTTCAGAATGGACATGGGAGCAAGACTGTCATCTGGGTTTCTTAGGGGCGGGTCTTCCTGTTGATGTCTTTGTTATGTAAACAGTTATGCTACAAGTCAGGTAACAGAGACCACATCTACACTGCCATATAATGAAGTCTGAAATTGCATTAAATGAGTCTATACCAGGCATGGGGAAACTTTGGATCTCCAGATGTTTTGGACATCAACTCCCACAATTCTTGGCCTCAGGCCCCTTCCTTTTCTGGCGGGACAAAGTTTCCCCATGCCTGGTCTATACTGACTGTACAGTGCAGTTTCAGTCTTCATTATATGGCAGTATAGATGGGGCCAGAGGCTAAAATGGAGAGACCAGGTACTTCAAGAAGCCTCTTATGTGTTTAGGTTATGTTTGAGCTTTAGACAGACAGACAGACAGACAGACAGACAGACAGATAGAGATAGAGATATAGATATAGCTATTAAAATAAGAGAACAACTATTGCTAAGCTAAATATACCAGATCCTATCTGATCTTGGAAGCTGAGTAGGGTCAACTCTGGTAAGTACTTGGATGGGAAACCACCAATGAATACCTCAACTGTACGCTATATTTCAGAGAAAGGATCTGGCAAAACTATCTCTTGAGTATTCCTTGCCTAAGAAAATCCTATTTTATTCATGGGGTTGCCATAAGTTAACAAGTGACTTGAAAGCACATATACAAACAATTAGGAGCCCTCAGTGGCACAGTGAGTTAAACCCCTGAGCTGCCAAAGTTGCTGACCGAAAGGTCAGCGGTTCAAATCCGTGGAGTGGGGTGAGCTCCTGCTATTAACTCTAGCTTCTGCCAACCTAGCAGTTCAAATGTAAGTAGATCAATAGGTACCACTTCGGCGGGAAGGTAACGGCGTTCCATGCAGTCGGCCACATAACCTTGGAGGCATCTACAAACAACGTAGGTTCTTTGGCTAAAAATGGATATGAGCACCTTCTCCAGAGACGAACAAAACTAGACTTAATGTCAAGGGGAAACCTTTACCTTTATGCACACAATTGTTGCTAAGATAGGTTGCTCTGCTGGGAGTTGCAGGAAAAAAATATGTGGACAGCCATTGATTGTCTGCCCTTGCATTAGAATGAGTCATATTTCTGTTTCTAACATTTTTGATAGTCCTACTGCATATACTGTGTGCTAAAATATTTAATATTCTATGGTCAACTCATTCAGAGTCTGTTATTAAAAAAGGAGGCAGGAAAATTTCTCTAATCAGTATAAACAATGAAAGTGAAGACATGGGCATAATTTATCATAAGGTGGTGCCCAAAGCTAAGCTAAGCTTGTTGACTCGTGGTGGCCTCATTAATTTCATAGAATTTTTCTTAGACAAGGAATGGTTTGCCATTGCCTTTCTCTGAATGTAGCACCTGAGATTCTCTGGTGGTTTCCCATCTGCATATAATAACCCAGCCTGGCTCTCTTTTGTTTCTAAGTTCAGACAGGATTTGCTGCCTTCAAGATGCTTAGAGTTAGTTTATACCTAACCTAATATCAATTAAAAGGGTATTTGCAATATGATTTGGTGCCTTGGGATCATGGATTTGGCAGTTTCTCTAGCGATCATGTAGTCCAAATCCCTGTTCAATACTACAATGCAGGTGTAGGAAGTATCTCACAATGAAAAAGAGACCCCCACCTTCCCAAGCATTCTTTACCACTATCAAACAACTAGAAACTACCTAATCTTGCTCTCTCCACAGGAAAAAAAGTCTGCTCCATTTAAAAAATACATTTGAAGACCATTATCATATTGCCACTTAGTGTTCTCTTCTTCTGTTGACTTTGCCTTATGGCAATGACATGAATGAGAGACCTCTGAGTAATCCCATTAGCAGCAGTCCAGTTCAGGTCTTGTAGACCCAGGGACATGGCTTCTTTGATTAAGGGTGCATCTGCACTGTAGAATAAATGCAGTTTGACATCACTCTAACTACCATGAGTCCATGCTGTAGAATCCTGGGAATTGTAGCTTTTTTACATAGGGAAGGCTGAGTGAAGGAAGATAAATGCTTTTGAACTGTGGTGTTGGAGGAAAGTTCTGAGAATGCTTTGGACTGCGAAAAGATCCAACCAGTCCATACTTCAGGAAATAAAGCCCTTCTGCTCATTGGAGGGAAGAATAGTAGAGACCAAGACGAAGTCTTTGGCCACATCATGAGAAGAAAGGAAAGCTTAGAAAAGACAATTATGCTGGGGAAAATGGAAGGAAAAAGGAAGAGGGGCCGACCAAGGGCAAGATGGATGGATGGTATCCTTGAAGTGACTGGATTGACCTTGAAGGAGCTGGGGGTGGTGACGGCCGGCAGGGAGCTCTGGCGTTGGCTGGTCCATGAGGTCACAAAGAGTTGGAAACTACTGAACGAATGAACAACAACAAAGATCTTTAACCTTCTCTGCCAAAGAGTGATGGTTCCTCACCAAACTACAAGCGTTCCTCTCCTGTTACCTTCTATCTTACCAAGCATTATTGTGTTTTCTAGTGAGCCATGCCTTCTAATGGCTAAAGTACTTATTTATTTATTTTGATTACTTCTACCCTGCCCTTCTCACCCCAGAGGGGGACTCAGGGCAGCTTACAAAGGCACAATTCAATGCCGGCATCAACATAACAGTAGAATAAAAACAATATAGCAGCAATTAAACAATTAACAATCAGTTTCTGCACTGCAACAATAAAACCAATAAAACCGATTTCACCTAATTAAAGTATGACAGTCTTGGTTTAGTCCTCTTGGCTTCTAAGGAGAGTTTAGGCTTGATTTTGCTCTAGGATCCATTTATCTGTCTTAGCAATCCATGGCAACATCTCCAACACTACAGTTTCAAATAAGTTGATTTTCTTCCTACTAGTTTTCTTCGCTATCCAGCATTCCCATCCATAGGTAAAGGTGGGTAGTCCCCTGACATTAAGTCCAGTCATGTCTGACTCTGGGGTGTGGTGCTCATCTCCATTTCTAAGCCGAAGAGCCAGCGTTGTCCGTAGACACCTCCAAGGTCATGTGGCCGGCATGACTGCATGGAGCACCGTTACCTTCCCGCCGGAGCGGTACCTATTGATCTACTCACATTTGCATGTTTTCAAACTGCTAGGTTGGCAGAAGCTAGGGCTGACAGCGGAAGCTCACGCAGCTCCCCGGAATCGAACCTGCGACCTTTCGATCAACAAGCTCAGCAGCTCAGTGCTTTAACCCACTGCGCCACCGGGGGCTTCCCATCCATACATAGAGATAAAAACATGATGGCATGGATCATCCTAACTTTAATAGTCAATGATATATCTATATACTTAAGAATCTTATCTAGTTCCTCCATAATTTCAAGTCCCTTTCTTCTTCTAATTTCTTGACTGCGGTTTCAATTAGAGTTGGGCCTGAATCGCTGTTATTGACTGGCTGAGAATGTACACAACCAGTGGCTATAATTCCCAGAACCCTCTCTTGCAGTTTGTCTTATTTTTAAAAACGTTAGGTTTAAAACTTAAAATAATTATTAAAAGTCAGTAGATTTGTGAATTGTTTTGAAACTTGGCAGGCCTACATTTTTAAATGGGGTCTACAACTGAATTAGGTTTCATGCAGATAGGCCTTAAAATGGCTGAAGATTGGGCCTTTAAAGTTTCCCATTGTAGCCAATGGGCCAAATCTCTGCCGAATGAAATGGAAAACACCATTGTGGCCGGCATGACTGCATGGAGCACCGTTACCTTCCTGCTGGAGCAGAACCTATTGATCTTCTCACATTTGCATGTTTTTGAACTGCTAGGCTGGCAGAAGCTGGAGCTAACAGAGGGAGCTCACACCACTCCCCGGATTTGAACCTGCAACCTTTCCATCAGCAAGTTTAACCCACTGTGCCACCAGAGACTTGCCTTTGCTTTATTCTGAGCCTGAGAGAGAATGAGTTGCCCAAAGTCACCCAGTAGGTTTCCATGATTTATTTATTTACTAGCCGTCCCCTGCCACGCGTTGCTACGGCCCAGTCTGGTGATCTGGAAAATAAACTAATGGTTTCTAATATATGTAATTCCTTTATGCTTTGGGTAAACAGTATTTCTTGCCATTTCTTTGTCAGTGTTGATGTGGAGATTGTCTGGTTTGCTCACTCTGGAACATGCAACATATCATAGTCCTTCTTTAGGGGTCCCTTTCAAATCTATGATACTATATCTGTGTATGTGAATCATATGTATCTCTCTATATCTATGGCTGGATGGCTCTTTATCAGGAGGGCTTTGATTACGTTTTCTTGACCTGGTGAAGGGAGTTAGACTGGATGGCCTTAAGTATGGGGGTTCTGTGTGGGAAGTTTGCCCCAATTCTGTCGTTGGTGGAGTTGAGCATGCTCTTTGATTGTAGGTGAACTATAAAACCCAGAAATGACAACTCCCAAATGTCAGGGTCTATTTTCCCCAAACTCCACCAGTATTCACATTTGGGCAAATTGAAGATTCGTGCCAAGTTTGGTCCAGATCCATGATTGAGTCCACAGTGCTCTCTGGATATAGGTGAACTACAACTCCCAAAATCTAGGTCAACTCCCACCAAACCCTTCCAGTATTTTCTGTTGGTCATGGGAGTTCTTTGTCCCAAGATTGGTTCAATTCCATCACTGGTTGAGTTCAGATGCTCTTTGATAGTAGGTGTACTATAAATCCCAGCAACTACAACTCCCAATTGAGAAAATCAATTTTTTGAGTGAAAGACATACATTGGGCTGTTAGGTGTCTTGTGTCCAAATTTGGTGTCAATTCATCCAATGGTTTTTGAGTTCTGTTAATCCCACAAACGAACATTACATTTTTATTTATATAGATTTATTTATTTATTACCCACGCTATCTCTGCAAGGAGAATCGAAAAAAGGATTGAAACCCTGTTCTCTAGAGTCATAATCCAATGTTCAGACATAAATCTAGGAGTACACACAACTTGTATCTTCAAGGTATTGTTTAGTTTAATTCTGTTTTAATGTTGTATATTTTAAATTGGATACTGATGCTTTTATGTCAGGCTGTTTTGAGTCCCCTTTGGGGAGATAAAGTGTGGTATAAAAATATAATAATAATAATAATAATAATAATTCATTTACAGTTCAGACTAAAAATTCTCACCAGATTCACCATCTCACTGAAACTGGAGGAATCAATTCTATGCTACTACTTGAAGTATTTGCACTCATAGAACACTCACCTCCAAAATTATGGGGGAAGCTACTTTCACTATAAAAATGAACACAGTTAAAGAAGAAAGGAACAGAAGTGCACTTTTATCTTTTTGCAAGTATGCCTTCCTTCATGAATATCAAGACCTTTCCTTTCTCCATCTGTCCCTAGCCTAGAATGAATACATATTTTAATTCTTCATCTGCAAAGGATTAGATATTTTTTCAAAAATGCATGATTGTGGTATTGAGTTATGCAATGTTGTCATGCAGCAGCTAAAACTAGGACTGTTTTCTTAATACAGAGAGAAAAGTGGGTAGCTTCCAATGTCTACCATGATACTTGATCTTGCTCTTGATGCAAATACAAAGGACCGTTTTATCTTGGAGACACGTTGTCAGTGTTGTCAAAGGCTCTGTTTCAGGGCTCACGCTTTAAAGTCTCATTTGCTGTTGTTTGCTCCCTGTGAGGCAGCACAGAAGGAGAAAAACAACCTGAGTAGGATCACGAACTGATAATGGAAAATACTGGGTCATCATTTCAAAATATTTAATTAATCCGGTGCAGGCCAAGGGAAGTGGATACGGTAGAAATTAAATAGCCCCTAGCTGTTGTTGTTTTCCAACTGCATTTCAAATCTGTAGATATTTCACCTGAACTGCTACGTACGAGCAGGGATGGCACTGGATAGACACCCCATATTATTATTATTTTTTTATCATATCAGAAGCAACTTGAGAAACTGCTAGTCACTTCTGGTGTGAGAGAATTGGCCTCTGCAGAGACATTGCCTAGGGGACGCTCGGATGTGTTACCATCCTGTGGGAGGCTTCTCTCATGTCCCCGCATGGGAAGCTGGAGCTAACAGAAGGGAGCTCACCCTGTCTCGCAGATTCAAACCACCAACCTTCAGGTCAGCAGTTCAGCTGGCACAAGGGTTTAACCCATTGCACCATGGTGGCTCCCCTCATACTAAATGAAGTCCCGTGTATCAGTACATTTGTAACTACTGCATAAACTGCTATTTAATTGATGCTTAAGGTAAAGGTAAAGGTAGTCCCCTGACATTAAGTCCAGTCATGTCTGACTCTGGGGTGTGGTGCTCATCTCCATTTCTAAGCCGAAGAGCCAGCGTTGTCCATAGACACCTCCAAGGTCATGTGGCCGGCATGACTGCATGGAGCGCCGTTACCTTCCCGCCGGAGCGGTACCTATTGATCTACTCACATTTGCATGTTTTCGAACTGCTAGGTTGGCGGAAGCTAGGGCTGACAGCAGAAGCTCACGCCGCTCCCCGGAATCGAACCTGTGACCTTTTGATCAACAAGCTCATCAGCTCAGTGCTTTAACCCACTGTTCCACCGGGGGCTCCAATTGATGCTTATTAGATACAATACCAACATCTGAGGAAAGGAGACACCTGAGAGGTAGAAGCTTTCCAGAAGAAAATCCCAGCATCTCCTGGTAGGGCTGAGAAAGTAACTAACAAGTAATCCTGAAGAACTGCTGCCAGTGAGCCTGGATCATACCAATCTAGAAGCACTTGATTTGTGTAGCTTGGGTGTTAGTTCAAATTTCCCGATGTTGCAAGGTTAGATGTTCTGAAAAGAAACTTCCTTTCACCTTTCTATTTGTAGGGCAATGGATTTATTTAATTTTCCTTATATTTCATCACATCTATAACCCAGCCTTCTTTCCTTAGATAGGTTACAAGCATAATTAAATCCACAGGTTGAACTATTGTATAATTGGATGTTTGAGAAAGGTAAGAAGATGATCATAAGCCCTTCAAAACTTGAAGCTCATATGAAAACATTGTAATGGAGCCATAAAGGATCATTATTTATTTATTTATTTGCAGTATTTAAATTCCGCCCTTCTCACCCCACAGGGGACTCAGGGCAGATTACAATGTACACATATATGGCAAACGTTCAATGCCAAAGACACACAACAGATATAGATAGTCAGCGGCTATTTAACTTTTTCTGGCCACCAGGGGAGCTGTCGCTTTCATCGTCCATCTGTGACACTGATGAAGTACTTCCGTATTCACACATGCTTTGCTGGAGTGCTTTGCTGGAGTCTTTTTATGGCCTCATAAATTAGTTAAATTAGCCTCCCCACACATAGGTGGTACTTAATTTTCCTGCTTGACAGATGCAACTGTCTTTTGGATTGCAAAGGTCAACAAAAGCTACACAATTGGTCAGAAGCTCACTCCGACACGGGCTGGCTTCAAACTCATGACCTTTTGGTCAGAAGTGATCTTAATGTAGCTGACACTCAGTCAATGCATCTAGATACATTGAAATGAACAGGACTTGCTATTCATCAAATATATATGTTCCATTGATTTCAATGGATTTACTCAAGTTTAAAGTAAAAATTCAGTTATTCCCATAGATTTAGCTTATGGGATGCAATAAGGCATCATCATCATAGGCTATCACTCATGGCCGAGTATAATTGCCTTCCAAGTGTAGGGTCTGGCCGTTGGATCTGTATTCTTGATCCACGTGTTCTTTCACAATGAGGACATCAGTTTCCAAATGGAAGGTGGTCCCGAAAAGGGTTGGCTTGACGCACCTTCTTCCTCTTGATGCGTTTCTCCCTTTCACCCTCCATCCATGCCTCTTTGATTTCCACAGCACTGTTCATAACAGCTGACCTCCAGTTAGAGCACTCAAGGGCCAGGGCTTTCCAATTCTCAGTGTCTATACCACAGTTTTTAAGGTAGCATTAACTCCATCTTTAAATCTCTTTTGCTGTCCATCAACATTCCATTTTCTGTTCTTGAGTTGAGAGTATAGTAACTGCTTAGGAGACAGTGATCAGGCATTCGGACAACGTGGCCAGTCCAGAAAAATAGTTGGTGGAGGATCATCCCTTCAGCTCTGGTGGTCTTTGCTTCTTCCAGAATGCTGACATTTGTCCACCTGTCTTCCCAAGAGATTTGCAGATTTTTCAGAGACAACACTGATGGAAATGTTCCAGAAGTTGAGTGTGACATCTGTAGATGGTCCATGTTTCACAGGTAAAACAACAAGCTTACATGCAATCCAATGTTATGTGATGAAAGGAAAAAACCCAGACTTTAAAATGTTTATGTTTTTCCCTAAGGAGAATGTTTAAATTATGTATCTATTATTTCATATAATAAATAGTTGATAAGATCATCATCATTTCATATAAATATCACAAGTTTCTAATACTTAAGACTTCTTTAGTGGAGTATTGATGTTAACTGTGCCTTTCTTGCTTTTACCACCATCACAGGTTTGACTCCTAGATAGCCAGAAGAGGATACATGGACCCCAGACAGAATCCAGATTCGCTGACAAGTGGCAAAGGACCTCCAATCCTTCAGTGTTAAGATATACGGGTTGGAAACCATGCCTGTTTCAGTTGGCATTCCAGATGGCACTCCACTCCTAGATCTAGGGAAGTAATGCTACCCCTCTATTCCGCTCTGGTTAGACCACACCTGGAATATTGTGTCCAATTCTGGGCACCACAATTCAAGAGAGATATTGACAAGCTGGAAGGTGTCCAGAGGAGGGCGACTAAAATGATCAAGGGTCTGGAGAACAAGCCCTATGAGGAGCGGCTTAAGGAGCTGGGCATGTTTAGCCTGAAGAAGAGAAGGCTGAGAGGAGATATGATAGCCATGTATAAATATGTGAGAGGAAGCCACAGGGAGGAGGGAGCAAGCTTGTTTTCTGCTTCCTTGGAGACTAGGATGCGGAACAATGGCTTCAAACTACAAGAGAGGAGATTCCATCTGAACATGAGGAAGAACTTCCTGACTGTGAGAGCCGTTCAGCAGTGGAACTCTCTGCCCTGGAGTGTGGTGGAGGCTCCTTCTTTGGAAGCTTTTAAACAGAGGCTGGATGGCCATCTGTCAGGGCCATTGCCTTCCAAGTGTAGGGTCTTGGAAGGGTATTGAATGCAATATTCCTGCTTCTTGGCAGGGGGTTGGACTGGATAGCCCATGAGGTCTCTTCCAACTCTTTGATTCTATGATTCTATGGGATTCCAACTCATAATCCCTGGGTTTAGAGATGGAGGTAGGGAACTAGAGTTAGATAGGGATGGGGACAAGGTATGATGCCACACCCAACTATCCTGATGTGTAACAGTAAGGCACTCTGTGGGACAGGAACAACACCTTTTTAGAAATCTAGTTGAACATAGAGTTGCCTGGAGAATCAAAAGATTCTTAAAAAGAACATCTTAATAAAATCTGTGAGTAATCAAATCAGGAAGAGGTAAACCTGCAAATGTGGAGGGTCAATTGCACATGTTAAAAAGCAAATCAGACCCCAGGAGATATATTTTTTTAAAGCCAATTAATGACCTGTGGGTTCCTTTGTGGCACAGTGGGTTAAACCACTGAACTGCTGAATTTGCTGGCTGAAAGGTCGGTGGTTCAAATACAGGGAGTGGAGTGAGCTCCTGCTATTAGCCCAAGCTTCTGCCAAACTAGCAGTTCAAAAACATGCAAATACGAGTAGATCAATAGGTACCACTCCAGGCCCAATTCAAAGTGTTGGCTTTAGCCTATAAAGCCCTAAACGGTTCTGGCCCAGCCTACCTATCCAAATGCATCTCTTCCTACGAACCCTCCAGGAAGTTAAGATCATCTGAGGAGGCCCTGCTCTCGATCTCGTCTGCTTCGCAAGCACGCTTGGCGGGGACAAGAGACAGGGCCTTCTCTATGGTGGCCCCTCGGCTGTGGAACTCCCTGCCTAGGGATATTAGATCAGCCCCCTCCCTCCTGACCTTTCGTAAGAGAGTGAAAACCTGGCTCTTCGAGCAGGCATTCGGAACCCCGGAATAGTCAAGCTTGAGATGGAGAATGACCCAGGAACGGCCAAGACGATGAAATGGATGAGGATTGGAATGAGAGGATATAGCTCTTTTTAAATTGTTATTGTACTGTCTTTTTTGTCGAAATGTACTTAATTGTTTTTACTTTTGTATTGTATTGATGGCATCGAATTGTGCCGATATGTAGACCGCCCTGAGTCACCTGTGGGCTGATATGGGCGGGATATAAGTGATGTAAATAAATAAATAAAATAAAGGTAACAGCACTCCATGCAATCATGTCAGCCACATGATCTTGGAGGCATCTACGGACAACACTGGCTCTTCAACTCAGAAATGGATATGAGCACCACCCCGCAGTCGGACTTGACTAGACTTAATGTCAAGGAGAAACGTTTATCTATTTTAATGACCTAGTTCTGAAAAGAAACCAATGCTGGTGGCAGTGGAGCCTTCAAGGGGAGGTCATTCCACAAATGGGATGCCAAACCTGAAAGGCCCCTCTCTTCTCCTGTGTACTGTCTCCTCTGGTGGGACATGGCGAGGCTGCCTTATAACTTTAATCTCATTATCCCAGCCCTGCCAAGCCTATCCCAACTTTTCCAGAATCCCTCAAAAATGACGTAAAATGCACACCAAGGCAAGAATGCTAAAAGTTCATGAAATCATCTTCAGAACTAAAGAAAGAAAGAGATACCCAGCATTGATACCCAGTGCTTGGCAATGGCTGAGTGTGCTTTTTAAATGAACAAACGTTCCAGCCAATAGCAACCATTCGTTTTGTTGGAAGAGGCACAGATATAATGAAGATGCAGCCTTTGGACCCCTATTCAGGAACAGACTGCTGCATTCGTTAAGAATGATTATCCGTACGCTTATAAAATTAAAGGGATTCAGTAAATGCCTTCTCTGGACAGTAACGCTTTTCTAAATCTAACCTTTAATTAACTTTATGGTATTTTTAGTTTGAGATTTATGGCCTGCCCTGTCCCTCAACAGTCTTAAAGTGACAACATTCCCTTACTCATAGTGTTAGTGTGGGCTGTTCTCATTTTTTGTAAATAAGGGACTGAGGCTGAGACTGTATTTTATCTTTAAAGAATGAGTTGAGATTTTAACACAGCTCAAAACTTATATATTGCATCACTCTAGTCTATACAGTGTTGGAAAAAGTAATGTTTACCATCCCGTCGAACTGTTTGGCAGTCAATTCACATAAGATAAAAAGGAGGGCTGACATCCTATTAAGTCGTTATAGTGTTGTAAGCTAAATTCATGGCCTCGTAACTGCCGGGCAATGAAAGATGGTACATTCAGCCCTTTCCTACTAAGCGGGGATCATTGCAAGGTTCTGTTTAAACACCTTGTCTTACTGTGATCCACAGGCAGGAGGGAACTGGGTGCCTCATCCTTTGATGCCCCATTTGCCAGTGCTACAGAACTCATATGTGAAGTATGACTGCCTGGTTTTGTTTTGTTGTTTTCTGGTGTATTTTAGGGAATGACACAGGGGAACTGAGCATAGCTGTGGCATTGTAGTTACATATTCCATGCAGAAACTTGGCTGAATTACATGTCAACTGTTGACACATCATTTATTTGTGGAATTTCCTGCCATGAGGTGGTATCCACTACACGTGTCCTTGAACTATATCAGTTTCATGCTACTTTCAATGTCATGACATCATTCTAGGGAATACTGTTTGATGAGGTGTGTAGAAGTTTCTGCTAGAAAGTGTTCGTCCAACTTCATATAACAACAACAACATCATTTATGTTTTGTCGAAGGCTTTCATGGCCGGAATCACTGGGTTGTTGTAAGTTTTTTCGGGCTATATGGCCATGTTCTAGAGGCATTCTCTCCTGATGTTTCGCCTGCATCTGTGGCAAGCATCCTCAGAGGTAGAGAGGTCTGTTGGAACTAGGAAAATGGGTTTATATATCTGTGGAAAGACCAGGGTGGGACAAAGGACTCTTGTCTGCTGGAGCTAGGTGTGACTGTTTCAACTGACCACCTTGATTAGTATTGCCTGGAGCAATCTTTTGTTGAGAGGTGATTAGATGTCCCTGATTGTTTTCCCTCTGCTGTTTTGCTGTTTCAGTTTTAGAGTTTTTTAATACTGATAGCCAGATTTTGTTCATTTTCATGGTTTCCTCCTTTCTGTTGAAATTGTCCACATGCTTGTAGATTTCAACATTTATTATGGTCCATAGACCTATCAGTATCCAACTTCATACAGCAACAACTTCTGATACTCCAGATGTTTTGGATTTTATTTCCTCAAAGCCAAAGTAAGTTTATTTATTTATTTATTTATTTATTTATTTATTTATTTATTTATTTGCAGTCTTTCTATCTTGCCTTTCTCAGCCTGAAGGCGACTCAAGGCTGCTTACAAATTGGCAGCAATTTGATGCCACAGCAGTCGTAAATACCATTAGAAAATTTAGCATATCATAATAAAATCCATATAAAAACCATTAAAACATATAATTGCCATCATGTGTTCCTGCTAAACTCATTTTCCAGTATCATCGTCTAAGCCG
Organism: Anolis sagrei; assembly: GCF_037176765.1. Lineage (NCBI taxonomy): Eukaryota > Metazoa > Chordata > Lepidosauria > Squamata > Anolidae > Anolis > Anolis sagrei. Next base: position 258,007,070 of record NC_090023.1, read on the forward strand.
TTCCATGTTCACTCTTTCATAGTACCATGTTTATCTATTATGCTGCACTTCCAAAAGCTTGTTCTAAGAGCCAGGTTTTTACTTTTTTCCAGAAAGTCAGGAGGGAGAGGGCGATCCAATATCCCTAGGAAGTTCCACAGCCAAGGGACCAGTACTGAGTAGACCCTGTCTCTCGTCCCCGCCAAATGCGCCTGCGAAGAAGACAGGATTGAGAGCAGGGCCTCCCGAGACTATCTTAAGCTTCCCCAATGGTCAGAGATATTCAGTGCTGAAGTTTAAATTACCTGAATGTCCAAAGTCTGAAGATTATGTCTTCTTTGAAATTCAGTATTTGAGGTACCCTCCACTACACAGTTAAACATATCTAATCCTCAACCTCTCTCTTATCAGAGTGCCTGAATATTTTCACAGATCTCAGAATTCTTCATAGAATCATGACAAAGAGGTATGAAACTGATGTCCTCACCTAGTGCAGATACACCTTAGCTTTGATGACTTTACACTTCCTTACTGACAAGGAACTCTATTTAATCTTAGAATCATAGAATCATAGAATCAAAGAGTTGGAAGAGACCTCATGGGCCATCCAGTCCAACCCCCTGCCAAGAAGCAGGAATATTGTATTCAAACCACCCCTGACAAATGGCCATCCAGCCTCTGCTTAAAAGCTTCCAAAGAAGGAGCCTCCACCACACTCCGGGGCAGAGAGTTCCACTGCTGAACGGCTCTCACAGTCAGGAAGTTCTTCCTCATGCTCAGATGGAATCTCCTCTCTTGTAGTTTGAAGCCATTGTTCCGCATCCTAGTCTCCAAGGAAGCAGAAAACAAGCTTGCTCCCTCCTCCCTGTGGCTTCCTCTCACATATTTATACATGGCTATCATATCTCCTCTCAGCCTTCTCTTCTTCAGGTTAAACATGCCCAGTTCCCTAAGCCGCTCCTCATAGGGCTTGTTCTCCAGACCCTTGATCATTTTAGTCGCCCTTCTCTGGACACATTCCAGCTTGTCAATATCTTCTCTAAACACAGCTGACTCACTGATATTTTAAATCCCCAGCCCGTTGCTAACTGCAGCTTTGGCTAGATTGTCTCTAATATGCAAGACAGGCAGAGTTTTACCTTCCTGTAGTCAAATGGTTGGCCACTGTGGAAACAGAATGATGGTTTTGATCTAATTCACCCAAGTTCTTCTTATGTTCTTATGCAGTGAAAATTAAATAGAGCTGTAAAAGAAATTAGTTCAGTTTGTATTTACTTATGAAAATATGCATCATGCTTCTTTCAGAATTCAGCTATTGAGCACAAAGCTTTGGAAATCCATATGTGCCCATGGCTAAGTTGTGATGCATGACCACAATGCCACATATGCACACTTCTAGATATGTGCACAGTCATATTTGAAAAATGCATTACAAAAATGAATCCCAAAAAGTGCAAATTCTGGGAGGAGAGAAAGAAAACAGTCAGAAAGCCCAATACGGAATTGGGATGAAATAAGAAAGCTGATAGCATTCTGATAGACAAAACATAAATTAAATTGACAGATCTGCACATTCCTAGAAATGGACCACTGACTCACATCTTACCACATTTTCTTCATTTCCCGAGACCTTGCCTCAACCCCACACTCCTTACTAAGCAATTCCCATCACATTTCCTCAAATGGCTTTGGTTCTTGCCACATAATGGATATTTAGAACAATTTTTCATTGTTCTTTGGATGGCCTGGTGCTTTGCAAATTCTGAATTACTCAAGTCCATATAATTAATATAATAATTAATTAATTAATCGTATCCGTAATCTTAAATGCTGCAAGCCTAGGGAATACAGGATTCCTACTTTTAACTATAGGAAGATAAACTTATGTTCTTTAGATTCGCTTGCTATGAAATCCCATCTTGCTCAAAATGTTCTGGATTACGGCCACAAACTTTACTCATTCAGCGTATCAGTGTGACAACAAAACCTTTAAGTGAATTAAACTGTAAGCATTCCAAGAGATCATATATTTGGACAGTGATTTATTGGCCAGTGCTTGGCTTAGCAAAAGATTTTCAAGTGGCAAAAGCTGTTCCAAGTAGGAGAGCATTATGTCATGGCGGCTGGAGCAATAATTTAAAACTTTAATTTTACATAAACACCGATGGGCTCTCAGCCTGAAAAGGGATCTTGGGATTATGATGGACAGTAGAAATACTGACTCAGTATGTATCTGTTGTGAAAAGGGTAATCCAGTCCTAGGGGTCATTAGGAAAGAGGCTGAAAAGAAAACTGTCTTTTTATATAAATCTACATGCCTGGAACATTACATAGTGCATACCATTTTTGATAGCGCCTTTCTAAATGGATATTATTGAGCTGGGGAAAGGGAGCAAGAGGAACAAAAAAAAAAACCATTTTCTCCCTCCCTATAAGTGAAGCTCCAGGTTGAGAAATTCAGAACAAATACCTCAGGTAATGTCGAAGGCTTTCATGGCACAACCTCTGAGGATGCTTGCCATAGATGCAGGTGAAACATCAGGAGAGAATGCCTCTAGAACAGTGTTTCTCAACCTGGGGGTCGGGACCCTCAAGGGAGTCATGAGGGGGTGTCAAAGGGGTCACCAAAGACCATCAGAAAACATAGTATTTCTGTTGGTCATGGGGATTGCATGTGGAAAGTCTGACCCAATTCTATTGTTGGTCAAGTTCAGAGTCCTCTTTGATTGTAGGTGAACTACAACTCAGAAACTCAAGTTCAATGTTTACCAAACCCTTCCAGTGTTTTCTGTTGGTCATGGGAGTTCTGTGTACCAAGTTTGGTTCAAATCCATTGCTGGTGGAGTTCAGAATGCTCTTTGATTATAGGCGAACTATAAATTCCAGCAACTGCAACTCCCAAATTACAAAATCAATCCTCCCCAAACCTCACCAGTATTTAAACTTGGGTGTAGCACATATTTGTGCTCAATTTGGTCAAGTGAAGGAAAATGCATCCTGATTATCGGGTATTTACATTACGATTTATAACAGTAGTAAAAGGACAGATATCAAGTAGCAACTAAAACAATATTATGGTTGGGGGTCACCACAACATAAGGAACTGTATTATGGGGTCACGGCATTAGAAAGATTGAGAACCACTGCTGTAGAACATGGCCATATAACCCAAAAAACCTACAACCCCCCAAATACCTCTGGTCTTTGAATCCCTGTTGGGTTTTGCAGTGGAGCTGTCCATGGTGCTGGATTCCTGAAGCTGCCGATATCTGCAAGCCATGTATGTAGTCATTATAGCTATGTATTAACTCCCAGATCTCCAATGTAAAAGATCACCATTGTGTTGAAGGCTTTTGTGGCTGGAATCACTGAGTTGCTGTGAGTTTTCCAGCTGGGGTGTGGGGGGAGAGGGGTTAGATGTAGGTGAAACGTCAGGAGAGAATGCTTCTTGAACATGGCCATACAGCCTGGAAAACTCACCCCAATCCAATGATTACCATTTTTCTTTCACAAGGACACCTGTGAAAAACAGGTTGGTGGACCAGTAGGCTTTGGGTTTGATTCAAGAAAGCTCTTCTTGTTTTATGCTCTTGCATTTAATGTAAATGTAAACATGTAAAAAGTGAACAACTTAGTATTGATTCCTAACAAATTGTCTGCCTTAGAAAAGGCAACAATGGAAATAATCATACATTTTCTCACCTGTAATTGAAACTTTTTGTGGTTGATATAAACTGTTTGGAGGGTAAACCCACTTGTAAGTATGGAGTTCTTGTTACAGGACAAGAGTTTGACTAAATAAATAATACCATTGAGAGCCAGTGTGATATAGTAGCTTGAGTTGGACTAAGAATCAATCCTGCTAGAAAACCCTAGGATGTGATTGCTGTAGTTGATTTGAGGGCACATAAATGCACAACAGTTAGTTTACTATCTAAAGATGTAGTAACCAAAACTACATTTTTGTTTCAGTATATTTAGCACAGGATATCCAACACTATCGACTGAAAAAAGTGCTCAGCTTATAAAGATGAGTAACAACATTCTTTATCTTCAGTTTTATAGTCTTAAGAACACAGCATAAATCAAAAAGGGATTGGAGAATGAGAAGGGAAATCTCAGCCATTGCATGTTTGCATTATGACAGACAAGAAGGGCTACCTCTGCTCATCTTTATGGGGGCTTCCCTGTCATTGAAGCGGCTTTACAGGAACTGAAACTTAACTCCCATGTCAGTGAACCAATTTGGGCCAGCACCTTGAAACTTGACTTAAAATGTGAAACAGTTTCACTGACAGGGAAACCACCAGTTGGCACTGCTATTGACTGCAGAAATTAAATAACTCAGCAACTAAATTAGACTCCAGTCTTGTTATCCACCTCTTTTGTGCCATTTGTAACAGAAACGGTTCAAAGACAAAAGGGATCAAAAGTTGTTAGGCCCTCAATTCCTGCCCCTATTTCCTACCCTGTGTCTGTGGCAATGGAGATTAGGATGCGGAACAATGGCTTCAAACTACAGGAAAGAAGATTCCACCTGAACATGAGGAAGAACTTCTTAACTGTGAGAGCTGTTCAGCAGTGGAACTCTCTGTCCCGGAGTGTGGTGGAGGCTCCTTCTTTGGAGGCTTTTAAACAGAGGCTGGGTGGCCATCTATCAGGGGCACTTTGAATGCGATTTTCCTGCTTCTTGGCAGAGGGTTAGGCTGGATAGCCCATGAGGTCTCTTCTAACTCTATAATTCTATGGAAAGGCTGCTGCCAGATGGCAACTGATGGAAAAAGGAGACAGGTGGGTGGACTATGCTTCCTTCCTCTTTATTAGATGAACCCTGTTGGGGCAGAGGAAATGACAATGAAGAGGCAGTGTAGTGAATCTGCTTCCTGTGCCAGTATTACTATACTGATGATTCTGACAATAGTATTATCTGAACATTTGTTTTCCACTCTTCTCCACTGGTTGCTGAGTAGAATAGGAAGGACACAGATGCAGTCTCATACCAAGGCCATTGCCAATGTGACTCATGCCTCTCAACCTGGGCAGTAATTTGACTCACAAGTGGTCAGCTTGACAAATCAGACTGACCAGCAACAAAGTCCAATGAATAGCTAAACCAAAGCAGAAGGGCCGAAGAAGAACCTGCCAGTCAAAAGGGCCCTGAAGAATAATGACCTGATACTGCAGATCCAAATATGAGGTCACTGAGGAGCCAACACACTACTTCCCCACTTGGAGCTCTCACTGGATCAATAATTCAGAAGGGAACCAACAAAGAGGGGTAAAGATACTACATTTTAGGCCTGAAAACATGGTCTTTAAAGCTTGCCACCATTCTGACAAGGAGAGAAAGGTGATGCAAGCTACTTTTCCGCTTCCCTGGAGACTAGGACATGGAACAATGGCTTCAAACTACAAGAAATGAGATTCCATTTGAACATTAGGAAGAACTTCCTGACTGTGAGAACCATTCAGCAGTGGAACTCTCTACTCCGGAGTGTGGTGGAGGCTCCTTCTTTGGAAGCTTTTAAACAGAGGCTGGATGGCCATCTGTCAGGGGTGCTTTGAATGCAATATTCCTGCTTCTTGGCAGGGGGTTGGACTGGATGGCCCATGAGGTCTCTTCCAACTCTTTGGTTCTATGATTCTATGATGCTTGAGAAGGGTAGTCTGGATGTTGAAGCATATAAAACTGATTGGACTCTGGTAAAAGCAAGCTGCTCACTTTCAACAATTTCAGTCTTATTAATATTTTGGTATTGATTGTCATTTTGCTGCACTTTTCAGTTTTAATTGCATATGAACATAAAGCTTTGCTTCAGAGTCAGTGCGGCGTAGTGGTTTTAGTGCTGGACTAGGATGCTTAGTCACCAAGAGTGCTTTATCATGGAAACCCAATGGGTGATCTTGGGCAAGTCATGCTGTTTCAGTCCCAGAGGAAGACAATAGCAAGTTACATCTGAACAGATCTTGCTGAAAAACCCCTGTGATAAGGTTGCCTTAGGGTCATCATAAGTCAGGAACTACTGAAAGGCACACAATCATGTTTAGCTTCAGAAGTGGAGTTCCTCTACATGTAGTAAAATGTGGTCAGACTTATTTCCAAAGTGGACTGAAATCAGAAAGTACAAACCCTATAATCTGTTGACTGGTTGAGATGCACAAGTTTGTATAGCTAAGCTTCCTACTTAAAATGAAATCTTTTACATCCATGCTTTTGTTTATCCTGAGTACTTGATGATGGCTTTCCTTGTACCACTTGGGCTCTGATTTAAGTGTGACATTGTCACTACTGCCATTATTTAAACATATATAATTATGCAATTGAAGCACTGAGATGCTATTTTTAGGGGTTTTATTTCTGGGGTGTTATCATCGTTGTTTACACAGGTTGTAACAAAGTAACATTTCTGAAACATTCTCTAAACTAGAAGTAACATACTGATTGCCTAACAGAGACTCAAGAGTAAGATGGATTCATATATTATTTGTGAGTGAAAAAATAACAGCCGGAAAGTACATCAGTGGCTCATTCATATTCCTGTAATATAGATGAAAGAGTCAAGTAGGAAGAGCAATCAGTTCATCTGTTGTGGACCTGTATTTTAACACATTAAAAGTAAACACAAGGCAAAAGTATGTGTTGCCTTAAGTTTTGAGCTGACATTAAACTCAGCAAACTGGGTCTAGTTCTCTCTTCCCCTTCTATAACTTCTAATGTAACTTACTCATCTCTTACAGTACTTGTTGTTTCTCTGTGTCTTAACAGTGACAGCCAATAATATAGACCAGAAATATTCAAGGCCTTCCCTGCCACTCTCATTGAGAAGATGCTGGCTGGTTGCAACCTATTCTATGGTCACTATAAGCTGGCAGAAGACTTGAAGGAACATATGCACATACATCCATACAAGTTCAACTACAGTGCAAGTAGGGACTCATGGAATCATAGAATCAAAGAGTTGGAAGAGACCTCATGGGCCATCCAGTCCAACCCCCTGCCAAGAAGCAGGAATATTGCATTCAAATCACCCCTGACAGATGGCCATCCAGCCCCCGTTTAAAAGCTTCCAAAGAAGGAGCCTCCACCACACTCCGGGGCAGAGAGTTCCACTGCTGAACGGCTCTCACAGTCAGGAAGTTCTTCCTCATGTTCGGATGGAATCTCCTTTCTTGTAGTTTGAAGCCATTGTTCCATGTCCTAGTCTCCAGGGAAGCAGAAAACAAGCTTGCTTCCTCCTCCCTGTGGCTTCCTCTATGTGACTCACTATGGAAAAGCGAACTTTGTGTGTGGCCTTTAAACTGTATTGTGTGTGGCCTCTAGATTAGGAATGGAAAGAGCACTAAAATAAAGAACAGGTTTACTGCCAGGAATAATATTAGAGCAGCAACATTTCTGCAGTTTCCACTGATTTTGAATGTCCCAAAGTGTTCTTCAGAGACATGCATATGGGTTTGTTTGTTTTTTTGCATGCACACACATTATTTTTGCTGTACAGAAAGGAAAGTTTTGCACAAAAAATCCTCCTCAGAATAATCACTTTGCCACACTTCTGGATATTTTAATAGTACTAGAGAAATATCCATTATCTCCAGTAGAGGGGAGAAAATTACAGTAAATATTTGTCCTTGCAGGTGATGATGAAATAATTGAGGCATTGCATCTACAGGATACACATTAAGAATTGCTAGGAAAAGGGGACTAGATGTAGGTGAATAAGAAGAATTGCCTAACTAGAGCCCTGCAACAATCACTATTCACCTCGAACGCAAGGAATGATGATGATGATGATGATGATGATGATGATGATGATGATGATGATGATGATGATAGAATTGCAAACTGGGCACAAGCAGAGTTGGAAGATTTGGATAAAAAACAAGAAAATGGATGACAATCCACTACTAATTACACCCGCGTAGTGATGTTGACAGACTTTACCTGCCCAGAAAAATCAGGAGGCAGAGGGCTTCTGCAAGTGAAACAAACGGTAGAAGAAGAGAAACATGAATTGGCAGATTATGTGAAAGACAGTCAAGAACCAGCATTGATGGAAGTCAATAGTAGAAAACAGCTTAAAGTGCAAAAGACAAAGAATACAAAGCAAATCAGAAGTGAAAGCTGGCAAAAGAAGGCTCTCCAAACAGGATGTGACTAAGGTATGGACTACCATGGCTTTGCTTTGTCAAAAACAGGATTCCATTGTATTTTTATTTTAAACTAGCTATCCCCTGCGACGCGTTGCTGTGGCCCACATGGGGGTTCTCTGTTTGGCTCAATTCTATTGTTGGAGGGGTTCAGAATGCTCTGTGATTGTAGGGGAACTATAAATCCCAGCAACTACAACTCCCAAATGTCAAGATTCTATTTTCCTCAAACTCCACCAGTGTTCACATTTGGGCATATTGCGTATTTGTTTAGAGTTTGGTCAAGATCCATCATTGTTTGAGTCCACAGTGATCTCGGGATTTAGATGAACTGCAACTCCCAAACTCAGGGTCAATGCCCACCAAACCCTTCCAGTATATGCTGTTGGTCATGGGAGAACTGTGTGCCAAGTTTGGTTCAATTCCATTGTTGGTGGGGTTCAGAATGCTCTTTGATTGTAGGTAAACTATAAATCCTAGCAACTACAACTCCCAAATGACAAAATAATTTTGGGTTGTTAGGTGTCTTATGTCCAAATTTGGCTGCAATTCGTCCAGTGGTTTTTGAGTTCTGTTAATACCACAAACAAACATTACATTTTTATTTACATAGATAAAGAAAGGTTAATCAGCTTTGTAAAAAATGCAGAAAAATGTATTTTTATATAGGTACAGTACAACATACAGGGTTTCCCAGGTTTAAAACTGCCCTCTACCAAAGTGGCTCACCATATATCATGTCTCCACGGCCTAATGTATTATGACTAGAAAAAGAAGCGCAATTCCAAATCCAGACTCGATCAATAAATCAGGAGCCATATCTCGAAGAGATAACACATCTTAATTAAGATACATCATAATTTGCAGGCACCAAATTGCTATTTCCAGCTGACTGAGACTGATTAACAACTGGATTGCATAAGGAATATGGAAATAAAAGTCATCCGATTCTCATTTTATTTTTTCTAAACTCAACTGGAAGGAAAGCCCTTCATGTTAATTAATGTTCTCTTGTCATAAAGCAGCAGCTATGGATTGCAAGGATAACTATTTATGTGACTCTGAAACAAAATGTCCTTCCGCAGATGAACATAGTGCAGTATTGTTATAATTTGTTTGGGGCCTTTACTATATTGCCTGCTGCCATCTGAGGATGCTTGCCATAGATGCAGGCGAAACGTCAGGAGAAATGCCTCTAGAACATGGCCATATAGCCCGAAAAAACCCACAAGAACTGAGTTTTTAAGGTTGTTATTGTAAATTCCTGTTGGAATACCAACTATCTTTTGCTTGGGATTTGAAAACCAGTTTTTTATTTTCAACTACCGTTTTTCTTCCAACAGACCAACCTTTCAAACTGAGCCAATCCACGGAGCATAAAAGTAAAATGGGAGCCATGATGCCAGAGGCCAGTCGGATTCTCTTTTATCACCTTATTATCCAGCTGTAAATTCATTGTTATTACTAGGCACAACCATGAGCATCTAATGCCCTCGTAATCCCTAGACTGGATTATTACATGATGTTGCTCATAAGTCTGGCTCCAAGAACAGGAGGTTCCAGCTAGTGAAGAACACCATGGTCTTGGCACTTGAAAATTGAGGGTGCACAAAAACATTTCAGCTTTGGCATTGAAATGTCTCCTTTGTGCTAAGCAATGTTTTCTGTATAAATGCTTATTTCTGAAAGTTTTGAAAACTTTTTAAAAATACCCAGCTGCGATCAACTGTGCAACAGTTCACCAGAGGAGTATTTCAGTATGTCTATTTTACACAGGATAAGAATATTTACAAGTAATCTTTACATTACTAGCAAGGAGCCAGATGTAGGAAGCAGATTCTTCTTATTTGGCAACCTCCGTCTTATTAGTTTCTAGGACTAAGTCATGATTTTTGGTATATTTGGGCTCTGTATTTTACAGAGGAATTTCTCCATTCTGACATTGTTCATGTTGTGACTCAGCTGGAATCACAGACTATCTCTGATGAGGTTGATGGGACTCTGGTTCACAGTTTGGTTCAAGATGTCCCTGTTAGATAATGAAGAAGTGCAGTTTCCCACAGCAAGGCATGAGAGTGTTGATACTGAAAATAGCCAGGTGCAGATGGATTCAGAGAAGGAGGATAATTCTCAGCCTGATAATGAGCAAGCAGAAAAACAGGCTGACACTAACGAACAGACTGACCTTGACGAAACGGGAACCTTAGATCGGGCTGACCATTTGGAATTCAGAGTCCAAAGGAGTGAAAGGATAGCTATCAAGAGGGAGGCCAGGGGCCAAAGAAACACCTTCATGTTTTGCAAAGGATATCAAGGCATGTGTGTGAGACCAAATCTTTGTCAAAGCAACTTTGCGTTCTATTAAGAAGTTTGCCTATGCTTGTCTGGATTTAACTTGCAGTTTTTGTGTTCATGATTTTAGGGCCTTGTCATGTTCTCTTGGGTTTTTGCTTTGCTGGTGCCTTTTTGGATTAAGCTTCAAGAGCTTTAGGATATTGATCTGTTTAAACATTAACCTTTGCCTTTACGAACTTTTTACCTTTTATCTTTTATAAACTATAAAGACTTCTGGCTGTGTGTGGTTTGGTGTCTTCATCAAGGTGAATCTACTCTGAGGTGCAATAGTTCAAGGCAAATATCAGTGTAGAGGACATCTACACTGTAAAATTAATGCAGCTTGACTTCACTTTAACTGCCAAAGCTCTATGTTATGGGATCATGAGAGTTGTCTAACAACCCACAGCACAGCATATTATTTGAGAACACAGAAGTGCTGGACCACTCTCACAAACACCATGTCAGACTACACAGAGAGACTACACTGAAATCCACAAGCATGTGAACAATTTCAACAGAAAGGAGGAAACCATGAAAATGAACAAAATCTGGCTACCAGTATTTTTTAAAAACTCTAAAATCAGGACATTAAATCAAGAGCAACATTAAAAAACACAGGGGAAATCCAGACAGGAAACCATCAGAGCCAGCTAACACTTCCCAACAAAGGATTCCCCCAGGCGGGAAGTAGCCAGGTTTTGAAACTGCAAGGCCATTCAATGCTAATCAAGGTTGTCAATTGCAAAATTCACACTTGCCTCAAACAGACACCCTGGACATAATTCCACAGATATATAAACCTCACTTGCCTAGTTTCCAAGAGCCTCACAACCTCTGAGGATGCCTGCCATAGATGTGGGCGAAACATCAGGAGAGAATGCTTCTGGAACATGGCCATACAACCCGTAAAACTCACAGCAACCCAACTCATGGCTTGTTCCAGGAATATATTTTGACATAACAAAGAGATAAATGGTAACATACCATAAACTGTGGTAATTCTGTGGGTGAACTTAGCTGTTAATGACACCAAGCTTCAAATGTATAGGTTTCAGTTAAACGAATTACAAAATTAACTATTACTCAAATTAAGCATATGAAATGGATAACATTGATTTTTAAGGCAAATGTACACAAGCTGTTCCTTGACCTTTTGATTCCTGTTATCCTGTTCTCCTACTGCCTACGCTGAACTTACTAACTGCCTATATTCATCTGCTGCAGCTTCCTTGTGCCCTTATCCAGGTTGATCTTCAGAAACAGTTCAAGGGCAAAAATTATTTGAGAAGTATGGCTTTTTTTAAAAAAAAAAGACACATGCATATATAGATACGACAAAATGAAATTTGGAATGCAAGATGTTGCCTTATATTAGACATAATATGTTTATTCTAGATTGTTATATAGTAGTTTGATACCACTTTAGCTTCCATGGTTTCATCTGAAGGAATCAGGATTTGTTGTTGTTGTTTATTCATTCAGTCACTTCCGACTCTTTGTGACCTCATGGACCAGCCCAAGGCAGAGCTCTCTATCAGCCATGGCCACCCCCAGCTCCTTCAAGGTCAAGCCAGTCACTTCAAGGATACCATCCATCCACCTTGCCCCTTGGTCAGCCCCTCTTCCTTTTTTCTTCCATTTTCCCCAGCATCATTGTCTTCTCTAAGCTTTCCTGTCTTCTCATTATGTGGCCAAAGTACTTCAACTTTGCCTCTAATATCCTTCCCTCCAGTGAGCAGAAGTCATGGTTTCCAGGAGTATGGACTGGTTGGATCTTCTCGAGGTCCAAGGCACTCTCAGAATTTTCCTCCAACACCACAGTTTAAAAGCGTCTATCTTCCTTTGCTCAGCCTTCCTTATGGTCCAGCTCTCACACCCATAGGTTACTACAGGAAATACCATTGCTTTAACTATGCAGGTCTTTGTTGCCTGTGTGATGTCTCTACTCTTCATTATTTTATCGACATCGTTCATTGTTTTTCTCTCAAGAAGTAAATGTCTTCTGATTTTCTGGCTGCAGTCTGCATCTGCAGTAGTCTTTGCGCCTAGATATATAGTCTGTCACTGCCTCCACGTTTTCTCCCTCTATTTGCCAGTCCTCAATCAGTCTGGTTGCCATAATGTTGTCCCCCCCCCCCCCCCCCCCATATTTAACTGCAATCCGGGATTTGTAGATTGGTTGAATACTTACACTTCTCAGCCAGAAGGCTCTAGGGCTGTGGTTCAGGGGAACGGACTAGCTCCCTAGCAAAGAATTTCAAGAAATTCAGCTAACTATAAATCCCATGACCTCCTAGTCAAGACAATTAAAATAGTATCAGACATCTATAACTGTGCAGGGAACATATATTGTAGGTCAGATAATATGTCCATTCAACTCAATGTTATTGTAAGCTTATTTACAACATCATCCAGGATTTTATTCCAACATTGCAAAATAGTTACATAAAAAGGGTACAAGAAACAAAACCTGTATAGGAATTAATTATATTGGCTATTACTCCACTGATTTGTTTTACCCTGTGCTTTTATCCCTTATTGGAGGGCTTTCATATATAGAAAAACAGTCCATAAATATTGATTAAAATAAACATTTCATAGTGGTCCACACTCTGGTGACATCCCAAATAGACTACTGCAAGGCACTCTTTGTGGAGTTGCCTTTGAAGACTGTTCAGAAGCTTGAAGTAGTCCAACAGGCTACTTGAAACTAGGAGGTCAGTTATTAAAGCCTCTCTTTCATAACAGCTGAAAGTGTCACTAGAGCAGTTTAAAAAACCAACATTAGGTAATTAGTTGTTAATCCCCCTACTGAGGTTCAATAGGAAGAAATAAAATCACCCAAATGTGTAAAAAATCTACGTCAATTTAAAGACAAAACACCACTGAGACAACTTAATGGGATATGCTTGCAGTGGAAGGCCTCAAATGGGAATTGCACTGGATTCCCCTCAGCCCCCAAATAAAATGATTGCAAGATATTTCTGTGGTGGGGAACACAAAAGACGGGGATATTGAAAGTGTTGTCCAGATTGCTGTAAGAATCGAGTGAAGACAGCACTTCCAAGGAAGTAGACTGAGGAATCAATCTGAAATGAGATGCTGAAGAAGAGTCCTGTGGATAGTGTGGACTGCAAAAAAGATAAATGAAGAGGTCCCATAACAAATCAAGCCTGACCTCTCCCTAGAACAGGCATGGTTAAACTTTGGTCCTCCAGGTGTTTTGGACTTCAACTCCCACCATTCCTAACAGCCTCGGGCCCTTTCCTTAAGCGACTGAGGGGGAAAAGGAAGGGACCTGAGGCTGTTAGGAATTGTGGGAGTTGAAGTGCAAAACACCTGGAAGGCCAAAGGTTGCCCATGTCTGTTGTAGATGCATCCAATGAGGAGTTGAAGTCCAAAACACCTGGAAGGCCAAAGTTTGCCCATGTCTGGTGTAAATGCATCTAATGAGGAGTTGAAGTCCAAAACACCTGGAAGACCAAAGTTTGCCCATGTCTGGTGTAAATGCATCCAATGAGGAGTTGAAGTCCAAAACACCTGGAGGGCCCATGTTTGCCCACGCCTGCCCTAGAAGGTAAAATTACTAAGCTGAGGGCTAATAATGCTCCAGACTGGCCCAGGAGATGGCCAGACACTCCATCTCCAACTGATGGTGATGGCAGGATGGAGACCATAGTCCAGTCAAGGCTGCATATGATTGTTGCTTTACCATCACTGGTGCTGGATGGCCACAGAGCTCTTGGAGAGCTGTTCGTCATTATGTTGGCCCTGTGCTGCCATCAACAGAGGTGTCTGTATGACTAGGAAGAAGTGAGACGGCAAATTGACCACGAAGAAGGACGGGGATGACATGGGCACAATCCATCACTTTTCCCTGCTCAGTGCAAGGAAAAGAGATGGCAGCCTGTGTGGGCAATGGACTTGCCTTCATTGGATGCAGTTGTGATGACACAGTGCCCAAACTGCCGGGTTTCTCCGCCACAAAAACAATCCACTTCCCGAGAGAGCTACCTCATTGAGGAGAGTGGACAGGGAACAGTATTATTTGGAAATCTGTATTAAAATCTACATAATTAGCTGAGCAATATTTGTCTTCATTGCAGGAATCGTTCCGCAAATAAACATGAAAATGCTCCTTTTCACTAATTAGCTGACCAATGATCCAGTCCTAACAACCATGGAAATGTGTGTCATCTCTAGGGAAAGACTGATATTGAGATATTAGGCCAATACCATTTTTTCACAGTAGTTTTTGGATTGAGCGAGTCTGAAATTTCAATCACTTGGATTGATTTTTCGACTTCTAGAATTCCCTTCCTTTCATGTTCCTTGCCCCAGTGCTTTCACCTCCTGCCTGCCTCAGCTTATCTCTGTTCCAGTCTTTACATTGATTTGCTCTGTCCCCTTGGTCTCACTGAAACAGGTAATTTACAAACAGCCTTTCTTCCTTTATCTGGTTTCTTTCCCATTATCTCTTCACTGATGAAATGTTAACAAAATGCTTTCCTGAGATGTCATTTCCATCTTCCAAATCTCTCCTTCAAAGCCCTCTTTTGTTTTCTGAGGTCTCTCCCAAGTCTCCTCTTAGCTTTGTATTGAGGTTTTTTGAGAAATAAATACATAAATGGCATTTTGCTTTCAACTATCACATTTATCAGGTGGAAAAGAAGCATTAAACCAATCCCATGGGGTCCCTTCCATTAATACTGTTCACTCATCCATCTATATTCATTCATTTTGTAAGCTGCCTCCGCCTTTAAGTATTAGGGACTGTAACAATGTAAAGGTGGCATTCACCCTCCCAGATAGCATCATTATTTGAAATTTAGAAGGTGCCAATAGTGAACATAGGCCATTGTCATCTAATAAGCAAAAAAGGAATCCCAAGGAATAAAGAATTTAATGTAGGTGAAGTTATGTGTGTGTATATATACATACACACACAAATATGGACTTACACAAATAGGTTGATCATCTTTTATCCGGAAATCTAAAATTATCCAT
This sequence comes from Anolis sagrei, assembly GCF_037176765.1. Classification (NCBI taxonomy): domain Eukaryota; kingdom Metazoa; phylum Chordata; class Lepidosauria; order Squamata; family Anolidae; genus Anolis; species Anolis sagrei. The sequence continues at coordinate 258,022,538 of NC_090023.1, forward strand.
TTGGTGACACCTTTGTGATGAGTTCATGTTTGATCAGCCCACACACTGATCCAGAGAAAGAAAATATGTCATGCAGATGAACAATAAAGAACAAGTAATTTACTCTTTGTAGTTCAGAACAACATATGCACAATGTGATCAGTTACATCAACTCATATACATCAACTCAGCACCGGGATTGTGGCGCAGCTGGCTGAGTGTCAGCTGCATTAAGATCGCTCTGACCAAAGGGTCATGAGTTCGAAGCCAGCCTGGGTTGGAGTGGGTTTCCAACCAATTGTGTGTAGTTTGTTGTCGACCTTTGCAACCCGAAAGACAGTTGCATCTGTCAAGTAGGAAAATTAGTTACCACCTTAAAGAGTGTGGGGAGGCTAAATTAACTTATTTATGAGGCCATAAAGAAGACTCCATCAAAGCATTCCAGTGGGGAAGCATGCGGGGAATGCGGAAGTGCTTCATCAGCGTCGCAGATGGACGAAGAAAGCGACAGCTCCCCTGGCGGCCAGAAAAAGTTAAATAGCCTCTGTGTATGTCTGTATATGTTTGTATGGCAAAAATTGGCATTGAATGTTTGCCATATATGTGTACACTGTAATCCGCCCTGAGTCCTTTGTGGGGCGAGAAGGGCGGAATATAAAAGCTGTAAATAAATAAATATAATGTCCTTTTTTGAGAGATTTAAAATGGTCCTTTCTGAGTAACCGTCTTTCAGCATCCAAGAAGCAAATCAGTCTCTCTGCTTCTCTCTTCTTCTCTCTTTGTACCTGCATAGCTCAAGCCTGAACAAAAGTGTAACAGTATCCAAAAGTCCCAGGCTCAGCTATCTTGCTGGGCATTGCCCAACCAATCAGCTTCATGCACCTTATTTTACAGTTGACACGCACACACACTCACTGATTCCTTGCATGCTCCAACAACCCTTGCTTCCTGATGGTTCAATGTACATGTAAACCTCATTTCATATACAAATTATTAAACTATTTAATAAAATTAGTCCGTCCTCAATATTATCTGGGTTGAGGCAAAGCACTCCTGCAAAAAGTTTAAAAAACATGAATAAAATTGTTGCATTTTCACCTCCCAAAAAATCTCTTGGGCTTCAGAAAAAAACATGATCAACTTCTGCTGGAAGTTGACTATATAATTTCTCTGGGGGATGTAGAAGCATTCTCTCAAGATCTACAAGCATGGCTCTATGGCAGGTATGGGCAAACTTTGGCCTTCCAGGTATTTTGGACTTCAACTTCCACAATTCCTAACAGCCCCAGGCCCTTTCCTTTTGCCCCTCAGCTGCTTAAGAGGTTGAGGGGGAAAGGGGGCCTGAGGCTGTTAAGAAATGTGAGAGTTGAAGTCCAAAACACCTGGAAGGCCAAAGTTTGCCCATACCTGCTCTATGGTCAACTTACAGCTGAAGTTGACGAGAGCCTTATACTAGAGGTCCTGGAGATTCCCAGAGAAAAGAATTTTTAAATCAAATCCGTAAATGATCAGATGCGCACATGTAAAACTCACAAATGTGGAGGGCCGACTGTATCTTTAGGTATTGTTGAAGGCTTTCATGGCCAGAATCACTAGGTTCTTGTGGGTTTTTTCGGGCTATAGGGCCATGTTCTAGAGGCATTTCTCCTGACGTTTCGCCTGCATCTATGGCAAGCTACCTCTGAGGATGCTTGCCATAGATGCAGGCGAAACGTCAGGAGAAATGCCTCTAGAACATGGCCCTATAGCCCGAAAAAACCCACAAGAACCTAGTGTATCTTTAGGCTTTGAAACATAAATGAATGTCATGTTTAGACTTGGCTCCCATATCCAAGACATCTCATTGCGTACTTAATGCATAAATAGATATTCCAAAATCTGGGGGGAGACGGGAACAAAAGCCAAGCCACTTCTAGCCCCAAGCATTTCAGATAAGGGATATTCAAGCTGTATCATGAACTTATGACTCTGCCTTTATTTGTGTTTCTGCTTTTATGAGCCAATAGCAAAAAAAATCTCATTCTATATATCCATTCATAGCAAAACCTTTAAAAAGAAATTTCTTACCAGCAGGTGTATGCATTTTAAAAATACCAGAACACTGTGAAATCAGTTTATGTTGCATGGATATGTATACAATTATTCGTGTGCCAATATTGGGTATAGCTTCAGGCCTTTCCAAGAGATATTTTGGTGCCAAACACTGGCATACATTAATGCTATATTCATAAGCTTTATTCATGATAGCTAAGGCAGCAGATGGTACACAACAAAGAAACATTCCAGCCCTTTTGCTGATGGGTCCAGCATCCCTCACAGCCAATGGTAGAACTGGGGCCCCAAACAAATTCTACTCAGATTATCCATTGGAAGACCATCAACTTCCCTGTCACTTGGTATATAAAGAGACTGTAGGCTAGGTTGCTACCTGATTGGGAGCAGAGACCAATAGAAGATTGACGCCTGAGGGCAGAAGTAAACAAAGAAAATTGAAATGTGCAAAATGTGCAAGTACAACCCATCCCTTTCTTAAGAGTTCAAGTAACTGTACTTTGTACTTGTGGGTTTAACTTTTGTGGATTGGATTATTCATGGTTTTGGTTACAGTCTCTCTAGGTATCTCCATGTCCTCTATAAAAACTCCTATGGTCAAATTTCCATGGTTTTTCCACATTTGCAGGGGTGCTGCACCCCTAACACCAGCAAATGTGGAGGCCAGGCTATATAAACAACTGGTTCCCAACCTTTTTTTGACTGGGGACCATTTGACCAGGGACCACTTGAACAGGGACCACTTTGACCAGAGACTGCTCTCCAACATTAGTACAAAAAGATTAGGAATCAGTTTTTGGTCAACTTTAGATTTGGTGTAGTTATTAGGGGTGCTGATTCAGAAAATTGCATTGGATAGACCGCATCAGCTCTAGTTTCTGATACAGAACATATGCCATCCAGTAGTCTCCATCTGCTCACCCACAGAAAACCATATTTAATAAGTCTCTGTGCTATAACAGTGTTTCATGAGACCAGTCATTCTCGTTGCAATGGTGTGGTAACTGTGAGGCCGTGGACCATATTTTAGTTCTTGCAGACCACTAGTGATCCACAGACCACAGGTTGGAAACCACTGATACAAGCAACATTTTTCACCAAGTTTATTCTCAGCCTTTCTATGTTTTCCTCAGACTGCAAACCAAATGCAAAAAATATTTAACAAGGGTTTGTTTGGGGTTTTGTGTTTTTTTTTTTTTTCATGTCAGGAGCTACTTGAGAAACTGAAAGTCGCTTCAGGTGTGAAAAAATTGGCCATCTGCAAGTACGCTGCCCAGGGGGTGCCAGGATGTTTTGATGTTTTACCATCCTTGTGGGAGACTTCTCTCATGTCCCTACATGGGAAGCTGGAGCCGGCAAAGGGAGCTCATCCACACTCTCTCCAGATTCGAACCTCCGACCTGCTAGTCTTCAGTCCTTCCGGCACAAGGGTTTAGCCCATTGCACCACTGGAGGCTCCTTAGTTAACAAGGTAATGAATACAAAGTGACTTTTTCACATCACTAAGCAACTGTAAGCAACTGAGGAGACAGCAAAGCCTAGAGAAGACAATTATGCTGGGGAAAGTGGAAGGTAAAAGGAAGAGGGGCCGACCAAGGGCAAGATGGATGGATGGCATCCTTGAAGTGACTGGACTGACCTTGAGGGAGCTGGGGGTGGTAACGGCCGACAGGGAGCTCTGGCGTGGCTGGTCCATGAGGTCACGAAGAGTCGGAGACGACTGAACGAATGAACAACAACAACAAGCAACTGTTAATGTTTGGCCATAATGTTAACAAGGTTTCCACACACCCCTCTGCCTGGTGACAAGGGCCCCTCTGACTACAATATGGTAAAAGCCTTGTTGTACTACCTTTCCTTTCTGCATTCTCTCTTTGAGTCTCCTTTTAGCATAAACATCTCCAGTTCACCTGCCTTCCTTTCCCATCTCTCCCAAACTCAAAGTCCTCTGGGAGAAGCCTCAATAGAATACAATTATCTGAATTAGAAGACTGTGTAACATCCTGACACAGTGGGAACCGCATCATTTTGCAAATGGCCTTTGGGGGACAGTGCATGCAAGGATTTACAAAATTCATTGTGTCAATTACATCCATGGACAATGAAGCATCCATTCAATGAATATTGAATATTTTGGGTCCAGGGAGCTTCAAAGTGAAATCCTTTTACATCTCTCTTTAGACTGTACGGAGGGCGAGGGAGGTAAATGCAGTTATTCATATTTTGATATTGCTTTGATTGACTATATAATGCTCCTTTTCATTACATGGAAGATCACTCTGAAAACAGTATCTCTAAGGTAGACTTTCGTGGCCAGAATCACTGGGTTGCAGTGGGTTTTCCAGCCTATGTGGCCATGTTCCAGTAGCATTCTCTCCTGATGTTTTGCCTGCATTTGTGGCTGGCATCTTCAGAGTTTCTGTTGACAGTGTGGTAAGTGGAGTGTATATCTGTGGAATGTCCAGGGGTGGGGGGAGAACCCTTGTCTGTGTGACAAGTACGAATGTCGCAATTAGCAAGCTTCTAACGCATTCCACAGATACATTTATACTCCACTTGCCTCAATTCCAACAGACCTCTGAAGATGCAGACCACAGATGCAAGCGAAACGTCAAGAGAGAATGTTGCTGGAACATGGCCATGCAGCCCAAAAAACTCACAGCAACCCAGGATTCCCATATCTCTCTTTTGGTATTAGAGGAGTGGAAAATCCCCAGGCAAGAAGAGTGCCCTGAAAAATGTTTAAAAAACAACAATGTACTGTCTACTGTCGTTGTTGTTAAAGGCTGCTTCAGAATGACTGCTGTAGAATCTCCAGAGATATGTGCTGTTATCTTACATCCGCTACTTAGTTATGCATTAATAACTAAGTAATGTTTCCTAACGTGACCCCCACAGGCACCTTAACTGCCAGTGGACATATTGAGCAAAGAAGATGTGTTCAGCCAGTGATCAGGGTGGGAAGAGGATGTTACTAGCTGCTGCAAGTGAGGGGGCAATGGGGGAATTATGGAAGGGGTCCTGCTTCTGATTGCCACACCATCATTCACCAATTTATTGCCATAAGGCCTTCATGGGGACCTTCACAGATTGCCAAATAACAAAAAAACTGGAAGGGACCAGAATGCCACCTCTGGTTTTGGGGGAAAAATGGAAATGTGACACACTGTAAGGGTAACCCTACAGTTTATTTAAAAACAGGACTAGCCAAAGTGCAGCCCATGAACCATGTCAGCCCTTGAAACTTCTACATATGACCCAAGAAGCACCTCAAAGCACCAATCCCCCATACTTGGGGAGGTGATCTTTGGCTGATTTTAATCCCAAAACCAGCCAAAAGTGCCTTAAAATGTGGTAGTTTGTTTCCCCCAACATCTGAGAGCCTCCCCCCAAACTTCCAAATCAAAATTGACTGAAAATGTCAGCTGGTATAATTTCCAGTATGACTGAAACATGCTGATGCAGCCCACAAGGCAGGAGTTGGGACAGACAGCCGCTACTCCCTTAGAAGTTGCTCACAGATTGTAACAGATTGGCCTACCTTAAAGGATTGGTGTAAAAGGCAGTAAACAGGCCTGGCTTGCCAAAGCTAAGGAGAGCTGAGGGATGGAGCCATCATAACCAGAGGTGTAGTCTGATTGACTGATGAAATGGGAGGGAAACGCTTAGCAACTGGAGATGGATGGAGGGAAAGAGAAGAAGCTAAAGCAGCCATTTTAGTGCAGTTGGGAGTTTGGAGTGGGAAGGTTTAGAAGTTTTGAAGGGAGGGAAGGAAGAGATTGGAAATTGTTTGTTGTTAAGTTACCTCTTAGAGAAAAATAGTTAGGCCTCTATAGTGATTAGAGAGCTGGTGTGGAAGGAAGGTTCAAAAGGTTCAAAATAGCCTGTTTGTATTCCTATGTTTGTTTAAGAAACTAAAGGTAAAAGTGCCATTCTCTGATAAAAAGTAAAGCCTGTTAATGTATTGAAACTGCTATGCTTACTGTTCCAGAATAAAATAAGCAGCATATTCCTGTTTTATTTTAACTGAAGTCTTCATGTGGTTTTTGAAACATTCTACTGAAGGAGGTGGCCTATGAAATAATAATTTGGTGGAAGCAAAAGAAACCTTTAAATAAATATTTTGTGGCAGCAAGAAAATAATTAATATACAGTGGCAGCTTCCCATTGTCTGGCCTTGTGTGTGTGAGGGTGTGTGTGCCTCTGGTTCCCTCACGGCCTCGCCTTGGGCCAGACCTTGTCCTTTGTCCCTCAGTCCTCCATCTTTGGTTGTTACACTCACCCTTCATTTAAAAGGTGAAGTGCTACTCCTGGGCTTTAAATGCAGATCATTAACCCAATGTGGACCAGTTTGGAAGGACTAAGAGCCACAAAAATAGCCTTGGGTGAGGCAGAATATGCACCGTGATATTTGCTTTATCCAGAACTTAGGAAAATTCCTTTTTTTAGACAGTGACTCCTGAAATCTGCTTTATATCAGGTCTGACTTTAGCCTAATATTGGCTGCAATCCAACATCCTCTCAATGTATGTTGTAAACATGTACTACACCAGTGTTTCTCAATCTGGGGGTCGGGACCCCCTGGGGGATCATGAAGGGGTATCAGAGGGGTTGCCAAAGACCATTAGAAAACACAGTATTTTCTGTTGGTCATGGGAGTTCTGTGTGGAAAGTTTGGCCCAATTCTATCATTGGTGGGGTTCAGAATGCTCTTTGATTGTAGATGAACTATACATTCCAGCAAATATCAAGGGCTATTTTCCTGAAACGCCATCAGTGTGCACATTTGGGCATATTGAGTATTTGTGCCAAGTTTGGTCCAGATTCATCATTGTTTGAGTTCACAGTGCTCTCTGGATGTAGCTGAACTACAACTCCAAAACTCATGCCCACCAAACCCTTCCAGCATTTTCTGTTGGTCATGGGAGTTCTGTGTGCCAAGTTTGGTTCAATTCTATCATTGGTGGAGTTCAGAATGCTCTTTGATTGTAGATGAACTATAAATCCCAGGAATTACAACTTGCAAATGACAAAACCAGCCGCTCCCCATCCCACCAGTATTCACATTTGTGCATATCGGGTATTTGGTCCAGTGAATGAAAATACATCCTGCATATCAGATATTTACATTACGATTCATAATAGTAGCAAAATTACACATATAAAGCAGCAACAAAAATAATTTTATGGTTGGGGGTCACCACAACATGAGGGACTGTATTAAGGGGTCATGGCATTAGGAAGGTTGAGGACCACTCTACTATACCAACACTATACAACTGCTATGGAGGATGGCAGTATGACACCAGACATATCAATGACTGGCTGAGGTTGCACAATGTGAATCTGCAATGCACAACTCAATTGCAATGCAGAGCTAGCATGTACCATGTTGTTATATGTACAACTCACTTCTGCCACTCTCGGAAGAATATGCAAGTTGTGCAGCATGACTTACACACATGGATGCCATTAACAGTCTGCCAGCCATTGTCTTATTCTGATTGGCAGTACTTCCCCAGGATCTCAAGAGTCTTTTTTTATTTTTGCCATGATCCAATACTTGTTAATTGGAGATACTGGAGATTGAAAGTATATGCACACGTAATTCCAATGATATGCTTTACCACACTGCCAAAACTGTTCAGTTTTTCATTATATCTTATACCTTCTGGCTCTCCAAGAACCCAACAGACTGACTCTTCAATCAGAAAGGCATCCGTGCTCTAAGTTTCAAATTTTACTTGCCTGGCTGTCTTACAGGCTTCAAAATTTGTCCCTTTATGAATTCTACCCTGAAAAGCCACATTATGAATTATGAATTAAAGCTTTTGTTAAGTAGTTCTGGCCTGCAGTTCACATTCCTGAATGCATTTCAACTTCAGCTCATCTATTATTGTTGTTGGTAGCATACATTATTTAGGAGATACCAAAGTTGTTTCTGACGTTTGCAGGAGTGTAAAAGTGAGAGCTCTGTGTCTACAGCAGCTTACAATTTCTGGTCCAAAGATATCTTTTTTGTGTATACTTATGCAACCTTCATGAGGATTGCAGGATTATCAAGGCTTGTGGGATTTGCTGATGGAGCGCAACCAGAACAGCGGAAGGTCATACAAGTTAAAGTTAAGTTCTCATTCAAGATATGGGGATGTTTAAAGCTTTTGTCTAGATCAATGGCATCTTTAGAATGCTAAATTAGTTTTACACGGCTGGATTCTTGCTACATTTAGCATATTTTCATGAGGCTTAAATTAATCCCAGAACGGTGCACTGCAAGGCCATCCATGGTGTGATTCCATGCTGTAATGTGCAGTTAGCAACTGTACAAGAGATATGTGATAAGATATGCAATGAATACTCAATAGTTGGTTTTGCCAATTCCTTCCTCTGAATTGTAGCCTACAGCCCTGGTATTTCTTAGTGGTTTTCCATCCAAATACTACTCAAGTGTGGTCCAGCTTAACCTACAAGATCAAAAGGGATTTGTGGCCTTTCAGGCACGATTAGTAATACTGAGTTAATATTATGTAGAGATGTCAATCTTCAGTTACTTTATCACGTGCCAGAAGAAATAAATGCAAAAGTTCAGTCATTTCCTTATGAGATTACAAGAGTCTTTGCATGTGATGGCGCATCTGGCGCCACTTGTATGTAAATATGTAGTTGAATTGTTTGGTTATCTACAGTTGTCTATCAATGTTGTTTTGCATCGGTTGAATTGCTCCCCCAGCTCAACTGTTTGGCTCCTCCCCTTCCTAGGGAGGAGGGCAGTGCTTCCTTTTCATTCCACCATCAAACAACTCAACAGATGGACGTGAGAAAGGCTTGGCTCTAAGCCCTTAGTCAAGTCATCTCTTACCACCAATTCTTAAGTTTGTACTCTTAAGATTCATACTTCATGCCCAGCTCACCTGGACAACGTTGAGGAATCTTAAGCACCTTCAAACCAGTCCTTTGGCATCAAGAGGAAGACTTTGTGCCTTCAATATAGGTCATTGGACTGGGGTTGTGAATGTTCCGACTTCATAGCCATTGAGAAAGAGGGCACTTGGAAGCTACTCAGCTGGAAAACTCCTTGGACCCAAGACTCCAGAGACTGTAATGTATATTTTCTTTACCCCCTTTTGGAACATCAAGTTTATGCCTTAGAAAGATAACTCTTTGTGAACAATAAAGCCTATTTCAAGTTATCTATAGTGTCTTGATCCTTGAGAGTTCCAGTTCTCTAAAGGTAGGCAAGAAGCAGTCCCCTGGGGGAAAGATGTCACATCCATGTTTATTTCACTAAGAACTATAGCCCCCAGGCAGCAACGGCATATTGCACATTTTTCATGATTTTCTGGGACTTTTTGAAAGAAAAATACTTGTAGGAATAAACACATTTTTCACAAAGAGCAGAATGCCCATTATATTTTACCAGGACATGTGTGGTCAAGCCAGAGTGTGGTCTGAGTCCCCTTCCACACAGCTGAATAAAATCCACATTGAACTGGATATATAGCTGTGTGGACTCAGATAATCCAGTTCATAGCAGACACTGTGGGTTATCTGCCTTGATATTCTGGGTTATATGAGTGTGGAAAGGCCCTAAGATCGTTTCTATCCACAGTTGTCTGAATCTGCTCTGTTATTTCAATGTCTTAAACATTAGTTCTAGAACCGATCATGGACCATATCTTTACTATGTTCCTGCTCTGCCTTAGCTGTACACAAGATGCATATCATCAACACAAGCCATTACAAAAGTGGTAGCTTCCTGTTCCTGCAAGATGACTATATTATGGTAAACCCTGAACTATAATATTGGTTTTCAGCTTGCTGAGAGGAACAGTTAAAGTCTTTATTGATTGGATGACCAGCTGAGAGTCATTTTCTTTTTTCAAAATTCAGTGTCTAACTTGACATAGGGGCACAATATTCCACATCCATCTCTATATCAGCAAAGCTACATACTAAATCTAAGGGCCCCTCCAGACAATACCGTTATCCCAGGAGATTCCACAGCAAACAGGAGAGTGGCCAGATGCTATTCCCTCAACTCAAAACACAAAAGCAATTGCTACAAAAGACAAAAATGCGAGATTTCCAGGTGCGAGAATATCATGGTTTTGAGCTGAATATGTGGATCTCAGCATGTCTATATGTCCCTGCAATAAGAAATCATGGGATTTTTAAATCTGGGTTTATTCCCAGGTTTTAGATGTTTGTTCCCGATTGGTTGGTTCGTAAAAATAAGGCGACACTTGAGTAGAAGGCAAAACCTTTGTTTGTGTGACAGAAACTTCATGAATCACGTGGAAGGCACATTTTATCTGGCCAGGAGAAATTTGTGCCCCCCCCCCCCCCTAGTCTATGTTGCACATCTTTTCAAAAGAAGAGCAATCAGGAGCAGCCATTTATAACCCAGGAACAGCACCCTGTTGTTTGATGCCACAAGTACACAGCCAAATCTGTCTGGACAGATGGCAAGACAGTCAGGCTCTAAAAAGTGTCAATAATGACAAAATTCTGGGTTGAAAGTATGTATTCCTGTTTGATCATGCAGTGCTGACTTGGGCAGAAGTAGTCCTACCCCATAATCTTTGTTTGTGTGGCAGATACTTCATGAAATGTCTGGAGGGCACAGTTTCTCTGACCAGGACAAAGAACAGAAACTTTTGCAGTGATTTACTGCAGCGATTCTCTGCATGTCCACATATTTGCATTTTCAGTATTTTAAAAAAATGCTGAAGTTTCCGGTGGAAGTCCCGTGGCAGATATCTTGGGAGCCTCTCACAACAAAACATCAAGTCTGGACAGCGGAGGGAGAAATCCCAGGACCAATAGGTTTGCATGTGGACCTCTTCTAAAGTTCTGGGATTTTTGCCCCTGTTTAAAACCCATGATTTAGTGCTGTCTTGAAGCACCCTAGATGGCAAGTTACAGTAATGTAGAATGAAGGTGATAGCGCCCTAATTTGTGGTTACTTCCTCTTAAAGGTTGACAATCTATTTATTATACATTTTGCAGACTCAGAACAACATTGCCCTGTACCTGTAGACAAGAAGTAGAATAAATGCTGTCTTGAATCAGGATGAGATATAAATAGTTGCTAGGATGATAAACATTTGGCAATTAGGAAATATAAGCCACAAACAGTGGGATGAGGGGGACAGCATGTGTTTTTCAATGCCTCTTTCCATCCACTCAGTGACAAACAGGTTGATTGCTCCCTCGTTCCCACTGATGTTAAAGTTCTTACCTACGGTTTTATGTTTTCTCTGAAAAGCTTTTCTGATTATTTCCTTTATAAAGCAGTCTAGTCTCATTTGTCCTCAACAAACAGGGCAGAGAAGCAATTGCTTCGTCTGTTTTTGTTTAAATTCTGTGACTAGGGCTGCATTTGTTTTGTTGCATCTTTTCAAGCAGTTCAAATCCATTCACTTCACTTTTCCTGTGAAGACAGGCTGTGTGCAGCTTGGCAAACATGTTGTCCTATATTTGCAGTGTGGATATGCAAACAACATAAAATTAGCAATGCTTTATGTTATTTGCAAGATATATGACTTCTTTTGCAATATATTTTCAAGAGGGTATGACAGGCAATTTATGCCATTTCCTGGACATGATATCCAGGGTGACACTGTCAGTGGATATTCTGGCTACAGCTGTCAAGTTGACATTTTGGAATGAAGTAGCATGGAGTGATGCAGTAGAATAGATTGTTATTGATGTGTTTGCTCTAAAAGAATGACAGAAAATGTCAGTAAAATGATCCGTTTTATGGGCTCGACGTTAGTTGCTGAGAAGGTAAGGCTTATAGATAGGCTATCTTGTTAGATATAATGCAGGGAAGGAGTTGGGACCCAGATATCTCAATGTGATGCTTACAGAACTGGTTCCTAGTAGGCTGAATGTCCACAGAATGAATAAGATTCAGGTCCAAGTTCTCCACTCAGTACTAATACTCACTGTGTCATCTAGGCCCAGTGGCACTTTTTTCAGCCTAATGCACTTTACAGTCCTGATCTGGGGATAAGGAGTAAGAGAGCAGTATGTCATACTCAATGATTTGACTTAACAGAGACAAATCATTTTCCTTGGCATGCCATCAAGAAGCATCATGTCTAAATCATCAGCAGTATGATATTGCAATATACAGTTTTGATAAGAATATGCAAGCATTCCCCCTCGATGGACTGTCACCTTGTCGTGGTGAGGGGGCTTGCGTGTTCCGATAAACCTGTGGGCACAACAACTGGAGTCCTGCACTCCCAGGAGTGGCCACGGGGGGGTGTCCCAGACCAAGCACAGTCCGAAGACCCAAAGACCTCAACGGCGGAGCAGGCGGAGGATAACATGGCACATGTTACAACGGCTGCGAAGGCGGAAGAAGGCTGCAACAGACTGAGAAGCCATGGTCATTGTGTTAAACTACATCACCAGTGGAACCTCATCTGTGAAGACTGTGTGTTGATCAGTTGTGCACTGACCTCCACACATTAAAAAAACCCACGCACAGGCGTCTTCCGAAGAAAAACAAAAACAAAAAACAAACCAACCAAAGTCCCATGGCGATCAGCGAGTGGCGACGGGGGCAGGACTGTGAAATCTGGAAGCCCCTAGTCACAGACTGGCACATGGGCGGTGGGTACGGACTCAGTCGTTCTACCTCAAGGACCGAGGCAGTTGAGTAGTTCGGCAGCTGTATCCACAACTGAGCAGCCCTTTTTAGGACCCACTCTGCTCACCCCACATGGGGAGGGGGCTAGAAAAGGTGCCCTAAACATAGTCTGCCTCTCTTATCCCTGACTGGACTGCCGCGTCCAGTGGGGTCACCATCCTGCGGCCAAAAAAGAAAAATGAACTTCGGTACGTGGAACGTACAGACACTGATGGACAACAGTGACAGTGAACACCCCGAACGCAGAACTGCCATCATCGCAAGGGAGCTGGGACGCTTCAACATCGACATAGCAGCCCTTCAGGAGACCCGGAGAGCAGGAGAGGGACAGCTGAAGGAAGAAAAAGGAGGCTACACCTTCTTCTGGAAGGGACTGCCCGAAGAAGACCAAAGAATGCACGGAGTTGGCTTTGCCATCAGGAATGATCTGGTGAAACATCTGTCCGAAGCACCCACTGGCATCAACGAACGACTCTCCACCCTCCGAATTGATCTTGCCAAAAACCAACGGGCAACCATCATAAGTGCCTATGCACCAACACTAGATGCTGATGAAGACATCAAGGAGAAATTCTACTGTCAGCTGGACACCGTCCTATCGGGGATACCTAAGGAGGACAAAATCATTCTCCTGGGGGACTTCAATGCAAGAGTCGGGCGAGACTTTGACCTGTGGCCAGGCACCATAGGAAAAGACGGGGTTGGAAACAGCAACTCGAATGGCATCCTGCTTCTCACCAAATGTGCGGAGCACAACCTTGTCATCACCAACACGCTCTTCCGCCAGAAAAACAAGTTCAAGACATCATGGAAGCACAACCGGTCAAAGAACTGGCACCTCTTAGACTATGTAATCACACGTGCCAGAGACCGCCGTGACGTGCTCCTCACAAGAGCCATGACAGGTGCTGACGACTGCTGGACCGACCACAGGCTAATCCGATCCACGATGGCTCTCAAGATCGCCCCCAAGCGCAGACTCCAAGGAAGAAAGACAAGGCGCAAAATGAACACTCAAGCCCTTCAGGAGCCCTCCAGGCGAGCCCATCTCCAAACAGCACTCAAGGACCATCTACCCACAGTACACCCCGAAAATGTTGAGGAACATTGGAACAATCTGAAGACCTCCATCATCCAAGCCTGCAAAGAAACTATTGGATACCAAGCCAAGAAACATCAAGACTGGTTTGACGAAAATGACATCGAAATCCAACAGCTAATCGACAAGAAAAGGAAAGCCTTCCAAGCATGGCAGAGAGACATCAACTGTGCTGCTAAGAAAAAGATCTACGCCAGTGCAAAAGCTGAGGTCCAAAGAAGGACAAGAGAACTCAAGAACATCTGGTGGACAAAGAAGGCTGAAGAAATCCAACACCTGGCAGATACCCATAATGCTCAAGGATTTTTCAAAGCCACAAAGGTCATCTATGGACCAAGAAACCATGGCATACAGCCTCTACGCTCATCAGACGGAGCCAAACTCCTGAAGGACCAAAAGTCAATTGCACTACGTTGGAAAGAACACTACCAAAGCCTCCTAAACCGCAGCTCCAGTGTGGCCGAAGAGGTCCTCTCACAAATCCCGCAACAACAAACCAGGGATGAGCTTGCAGCACTGCCTAGTTTGGAAGAAGTCAGCAATGCCATCAGCCAACAAAAGAACAACAAAGCCAGCGGACCGGATGGGATCCCTGCTGAAATCTTTAAAGAGGGAGGACCTGCGCTGACACACCAACTCCACCAGCTCATAGAAAAAGTGTGGGTGACCGAGAAAATCCCAGCAGACTTCAAGGATGCCACCATCATCACCCTCTTCAAAAAAGGAGAAAGAACAGACTGCGGGAACTATCGAGGTATCTCCCTTCTAACCTCTGCTGGAAAAATCCTCGCAAGAATCCTTGCAAACCGCCTTCTGCCCCTCTCAGAAGACACCCTCCCAGAATCCCAGAACGGCTTCCGCCCCTCCAGAGGAACTGTGGACATGATCTTCACTGCACGACAGCTCCAAGAAAAATGCAGAGAACAAAACCAACCTCTGTACATGGCATTCATCGACCTTGCAAAGGCATTCGACACAGTGAATTGCAGCGCTCTCTGGACCATCCTCCAAAAAATCGGGTGCCCAAGCAAATTCGTGAACATCCTGCGGCTCCTCCACGATGACATGATGGCAACAGTCTTGGACAGCAATGGCTCCCAAAGTGACCCATTTAAGGTGGAATCGGGTGTCAAACAGGGATGTGTTATTGCCCCAACTCTATTCTCCATCTTCATCGCTATGATACTTCACCTTGTTGACGGGAAGCTTCCCACCGTAGTGGAAATCATTTATCGGACAGATGGCAAGCTGTTTAACCTCAGCAGACTGAAAGCCAAAACCAAGGTCACAACAACATCTGTTATAGAACTCCAGTATGCTGATGACAATGTCGTCTGTGCGCATACAGAAGAAGATCTACAAGCCACTCTCAACACCTTTGCAGAAGCATACACAAAGCTTGGCCTGTCACTGAACATCGAGAAAACCAAGGTGCTGTTCCAGCAGTCACCAGCCGTCCCCTCTCCAATGCCAGAGATACAGCTTAACGGTGTAACATTAGAAAATGTCGACCATTTCCGCTACCTTGGCAGCCACCTCTCCACCAAAGTCAACATCGACGCCGAAATACAACACCGCCTGAGCTCTGCAAGTGCAGCATTTTCCCGAATGAAGCAGAGAGTGTTTGAGGACCGGGACATCCGTAGGGATACTAAGGTGCTTGTCTATAAAGCTATTGTCCTCCCAACCCTGCTATATGCCTGTGAGACGTGGACTGTCTACAGACGCCACATGCAGCTCCTGGAACGATTCCATCAGCGCTGCCTCTGGAAAATCCTGCAAATCTCCTGGGAAGACAAGCGGACAAATGTCAGCGTGCTGGAAGAAGCAAAGACCACCAGCATTGAAGCGATGGTCCTCCAACATCAACTCCGCTGGACAGGCCACATTGTCCGGATGCCTGACCACCGTCTCCCAAAGCAGTTGCTCTACTCCGAACTCAAGAACGGAAAACGGAATGTTGGTGGGCAGGAAAAGAGATTCAAAGATGGGCTCAAAGCCAACCTTAAAAACTCTGGCATAGACACTGAGAACTGGGAGGCCCTGGCCCTCGAGCGCTCCAGCTGGAGGTCAGCTGTGACCAGCAGTGCTGCAGAATTCGAGGAGGCACGAGTGGAGGGTGAAAGAGAGAAACGTGCCAGGAGGAAGGCGCGTCAAGCCAACCCCAACCGGGACCGCCTTCCACCTGGAAACCAATGCCCTCACTGCGGAAGAAGATGCAGAGCAAGAATAGGGCTCCACAGCCACCTACGGACCCACAAGGAAACCCATGATGGAAGACCATCTTACTCGTCCAACGAGGGATCGCCTAAGTAAGTAAGTAAGTAAGTATGCAAGCATTGTAAAATATACTGTACATGCCCTTTGATTTTTCATCATTTTATCATTTTACAACTTGGAATGAAAATTGGTTTAATTGGGATTGTTACTACTTGACGTATCCAAGGTGTGAAACAGTTTAATTGTGTTGTTGTAGGTTTTTCTGGGCTATATGGCCATGTTC
Organism: Anolis sagrei; assembly: GCF_037176765.1. Lineage (NCBI taxonomy): Eukaryota > Metazoa > Chordata > Lepidosauria > Squamata > Anolidae > Anolis > Anolis sagrei. The sequence continues at coordinate 258,038,834 of NC_090023.1, forward strand.
TGGAGGCAATTTTTCTCCTGACGTTTCGCCTGCATCTATGGCAAGCATCCTCAGAGGTAGTGAGGTCTGTTGAAAGTAGGAAAAATGGGTTTATATATCTGTGGAATGACCAGGGTGAGACAAAGGACTTTTGTCTGCTGGGGCTAGCTGTGAATGTTTCAGCTGATCACCTTGATTAGCATTCAATGGCTTGGAAGTGCCTGGAGGGACTCTTTTGTTGAGAGTGATTTTATGTGCCTGTTTGTTTCCCCTCTGTTGTTTTGCTGTTGTAATTTTTGAGTTTTTTAATACTGGGAGCCAGATTTTGTTCATTTTCATGGTTTCCTCCTTTCTGTTGAAATTGTCCACATGCTTGTGGATTTCAATGGCTTCTCTGTGTAGTCTGACATGGTGGTTGTGAGAGTGGTCCAGCATTTCTGTGTTCTCAAATAATATGCTGTGTCCAGGTTGGTTCATCAGGTGCTCTGCTATGGCTGATTTCTCTGGTTGGAGTAGTTTGCAGTGCCTTTCATGTTCCTTGATGCGTGTCTGGGCGCTGCGTTTGGTGGTCAGTTTGATTGTGACACACAAAAAGTTAAGTAAACCAAACCAACTTGAACTTGTTGATTGTTGCAGTGGAAGCCTGATCTTAGGAAATGTTAAGCAACCATCAAATAGACACCAATTTCTTTTGGTCACGTGTGCAGCAATTCACACACAAAACATTGTTTGATGTTACTCGAATGCAAGGACTCCCTGGTGGCGCAGCGGGTTAAACCGCTGAGCTGCTGAACTTGCTGACCGAAAGGTTGGCAGTTCAAATCTGGGGGGTGAAGTAAGCGCCTGCTGTTAGCTCCAGCTTCTGCCAACCTAGCAGTTCGAAAACATGCAAATGTGAGTAGATCAATAGGTACCGACTTGGCGGGAAGGTAATGGCACTCCATGTAGTCATGCTGGCCACATGACCTTGGAGGTATCTACAGACAATGCCTGCTCTTCAGCTTAGAAATGGAGATGAGAACCACCCCCATCCCCAGCGTTGGACACAACTAGACTTAATGTCAGGGGAAACCTTTACTTTTTTTACTCTAATGCAGCACACAAATAAATTTCCCCAATGAGAGGGCCAAGGCAACAGCCCAACTTTAAAAAGAACCTTGAGAAGAAAAATTGGCTTTAAAATGCATTTTTGACTGAGGAGTATCTCTAGTGGTACTTAGGGCTCTTCTTTTAACGAAAAATGCTGCTTTGGGAGCTCTTTATGCTATTTTAGGAAACAGCAGAAAAGATGCCGGTTTGGTGGTTCCAGTCTCCCAAAACACCATTTCCAGGCACTGTCACATATCCTGATAAAGACCAACAAGGGAACAGAGGAGCCAATATGGTTCAGTGATGCAGGCAGTATTTTCATTCCTGTTTTAAGTTGTGTAAAATACATATGCACATACTAGTTGCAGTTTCGGCTAATCTACTGAGGCAGTGAAATGCATGACTGTCCTGGTGAAGCATCTGGGAATCTAGGTGGAGTCTATGGCATGGTCCTCCTATGTCTGTCCAGCTCTGTCACTTCCCGTGGCATCCAAATCACAGCTTGTTTGCCATTGACCTATGAGACCTGGAAAACCATCGCTGAAAAACAACACAGTTCGCAAAAGCTAGTTTTTGGACTACAGCTTCCAGAATACCACAGACAACATGGCCATTAGCTAAGTTCTGAAAGCATCCAAAGTATGTTCAGTATGAATATGATAAGAGCACATTGCCTTGCTTCCAAAAGTACTCACTTACAATTCCCCAAGCAGCTGGAATATCTGCATTTCATTCAGAAAAGGTTGATGTTTAGGGATTTTGACAGGGAGACAGTGCTTATTTTCCTTTTTGGTTGAAAGATAAGAAAACTTTGGATGCAATGATTTTTGAGGTAATTATTTTTAGAAAAATCTTTTTTGTAAGTTGTTCTATAGAAACAACATTCTGCAAATGTATAACAATTTGCACATATTACAGTGATTCTATGCAGCATGTGTTTTTTCTGCTTTATTTCCAAGGAGTATAATTGGTTATGGTGCTATTTATTTTATTGTGAACCAAAAATAAAGCACATTCATCATACAATAATGTGTCAATTTAGCTATCTGTACTTTTACTTTGCTTTTCTATACAGTTCCTCATAGCTTACTTGGCATTATGGTAATGTATTGCTAAACAAGTATAGGATGCAGAATAGTCACTGGGCACATATGTATACTTGACATACACTCAGTATTTCATAACTGAACACTGGACATATGTGGCCAATCGGTGTTAGGAGAGGCTGCAGCAGTTTGCTGATTCTTGAGTCTACCAGAAAGTGCAGAGCTGCCCTTTCCCTCATCTCTCCCCTCCTAAGTTAATTAATTGCAAACTACTTTTGCATAGGGTCGCCCTAAGTCTGAAACAACTTGAAGGCACACAACAACAACAACAATCCTAATTAACTTGACTATCTCATCAGCCAAAAGCAAGCCCACACTTCCCATTTGAATACTGGTAAGTTTACACTGGTTAAAATATTGTATCATTAAATATTATGTTGTTCTTTCATGTCTGTGCTGGTACGGCTGTACCAAGAGCTCCAACTTTATTTGCTTTGTATTACATGTTTGCTTGCAGTCCAAGGTTTCAGGGACTCTGCTGATAGGTGGCTTCTTTTGGTTGCAGTCGTAGGGCAAGTCACCTGTCCATCATCGTTAAGTTTTGCTTAAAGCAATTGGGAAGGGAAGGGAGCCATTTTTAGTTAGTCTCAGCAAGGAAAGCTAATGTACAGGACATGTGCAAGCTTCCCTTGTACAAAAGCTTCAACCCTTAAGACTTTCTGGGGGAGAACAGTCTTAAGAGCATCCAAAGGTCTCCAGAGATTTCCAGGGAAACAGCTCTAAAGCCTTGAGGAATTTTGGAGGGCAAACAGTTTGGAAGACCACAAAACCCCAGCTGGAGAATCTACTGCCTTGCTGGTAGGTCCACTCGGTGTACGAGACGCAGTTCGACCCGGTAGCGGAGCCCACATCAGTAAGGATTAGATTACAGTCAGCCTGGGAGAAGTTAAAAAGACATTTTCCTTTAAAGTAAAGAAGAAGTTATTGAAGACAGTTGCCCGTCCTTCGTGGGCAAGTTTAGGAAGCCACCAGTTGCTTAAAAGCCTGGAAGCATTTGTTTAACTTTATTGAAGACAAGAGAAGTTTCTGTTTGATTGTTCATTAATAAAGGACTTTGTTTTACTTCACAAGCCATCTAAAGACTATTTGTGGTGGAAAATCCCTGAGAGCTTCTCTTTGGGCCCCCTGGCTTCCCGCTGGGCAAAGGTTGCATGTCCTGTTCTAAAGGAAATTCTTTACAGGCCCAGCGTGCGACAGAACAATGTCTTTTGCACTACAAATAAAATATGTGCAGTGTGTATAGGAATTTGTGTTTATTTTTCAAACTATAGTCCAGCCCCGCAACAGTCTGGAAGGTAGTGCCTGTCATTAATATGATTCAAGCCTTTGAGTACTACAGCAATACCACATTTTTAAAATGTTAATGGAAAATACAAGATGGAAACACAAGTTATAGTTAGGGTATCTGAATATGTTCTGAATATGATGAGAAATAATTCTAATAGAGCTTATTTCTCACTGTAATTCCTGTTGTTTCATGGTCTTGAGCCTCTGATTTCTCTCTTTTATAATTGCTGGACGACTGATGGATAGGGGAGGGGGTACAGTTCCTTAAAAATCTCATTTGAATTGGATCATGGCATAGAATGCTTATGAAACTGGTGCAGAGAAAACACCAAGAAATAGCTCGAAAACCTGAGCCTTATTTAATAAGTTCAGTAGCAACATCACAGACTTTCATCGGTTTGCACCAGATTCTGAACTCAAACTGTCTTGAACAAAGTGGGAACCCCATTATTGATGGGATTCATTAAGGTCAAGACAGTTTCGCAAATGTCAGAATCTCAACCCACCCATCCTTTTTAAAAAAAGGCAATTATTTTTGGTGTCAGTCATTCTCTTTCCCCCCTCATTCCCCCCCCCCACTCCTTTCCATTTCAAATGTACATCTACCTAAGGAGATGACAGCTCCTCTACCTTCTCTCTTTTCCTTCACTCTTTTTGTGTAGAGTGTGTTTTATGTCACCATCCTTTGAAAATAACCAAGTGACGTGGCCATTAGAAATGGCAGAAATGTAAAATGTATGTTGCCAGGTTTCTTCTTAGTACAGGAACTGACGATAACTGGACAGATGTAGAGATGACTGGAGATAGCAAAGACTGACAGGTAAGGTGCTATTTGAAAAAGCAAGTAGCTTTGTAGCTAAGGCTATCTGTTTGAAACACACATGTACAGAAAAGATGGATTCATACGTCTTTTTATAAGGATGGCAGAAGGAATAGAGTATTCTTGGAATAATTGTCCTTGCTGGAAGCCACATTCCCAAGCAGTACTTTTGAGGATCGGATGATTTAGAGATCTCTTGCTCATAGGATCACCATAAGTCAAAGTCAACGTAGCAACAGTTAGAACTAATGAAATTAAGCAAGATGTGGTGGAATTGTCCTCTACTAAAATATTTCTATTTATTCCTTGCTTTTGTGAGAATGAATTCTGAGTTTTGCTCATATTTTAGGATCCTTGCCCTTGGATATGTTACATATTTATTTACTCCATGATAATCTCACTTCTCCTCCAAAGAGCTTCTTGGTTCAGCTAGAAATCAACTGCAAATAGGCAGTTCCTGTCTCCAGGCTTAGAGTCGAAAATGATACAAATATAAAAATGACACTCACAAAAAGAGATGGGGAGGAAAGGATGTGGGTGATGGTGGAAGCATGAGGTCCTTCAGAAGGGTAAAATGGTCCTGATTTGCAAAGGCAGCCCTAGGTAATTTTTAATGGTAAGCAAACAGTATTTTGGCGCCTCCCCACAACCAATCACTGATATATATATATTCTGTTCATCGTGGGAGTTCTGTGCGCCATATTTGGTTCAATTCCATCATTGGTGGAGTTCAGAATGCTCTTTGATTGTAGGTGAACTATACATCCCAGTAACTACAACTCGCATATGTCAAGGTCTATTTTTCCCCAAGAGCGCCCCTGGGCAAAATCAACTATATTGCAAATGCTTACTTTGCGTAATGGGTGGAGCCGCCCATGCTGATTTGCAAGCCACCTACTTCTGCTGCATCTTTCTGCAAAGGTTGTTGGTAGTGAGTACAAGTGTAGCTATATTGTACAGTTACAGCAGCTTCATACCATTGACCAACCATGTTTTTATCTAGTTGCAGTTGATTTCAAGCTGCTCCAAGAAGCTCTTTGGCAGAGAAGTGCGATTATAATGGAATAAGTAAACATGTAATTTATTTATTTATTTACAGCATTTTACCCCACCCTTCTCAACCCCCAGGAAGGGGGGAAAGACTCTGAGCGGCTAACAAAGAAATCAATTCGATGCCACAAATCAATAACACAGTATAAAACCATAAATACATACAAAGTTAAAACAATAGCAATTAATTATAACCAAATTAACACGACAGTCAGTAAAACAATACTCAGTCCACAAACCCATTGATAGAACAATAAAACTGTATCTTCATATATATCATCTTGCCAATCCATTTCCAGTCGAAGTGCTGCTTTATGTTTATTGTCCAAAAGCCTGGTCCCAAAACCAAGATTTTAATTTCTTCCTGAATGCCAGGAGGGATGGGATCAATCATATTTCATTTGGAATCGCGTTCCACAGGCGGGGGGCTACAGCCGAGAAGGCCCTGTCTCTCGTCCCTGCCAGCCGCGTTTGCGATGTTGGCGGGAGCGAGAGCAGGGCCTCCCCAGATGATCTTAAGTTACGAGGTGGGATGTAGAGGCAGATGCATTCGGACAAGTAAGCTGGGCCAGAACCATATAGAGCAGTAGTTCTCAACCTGGGGTCCCCAGATGTTTTTGGCCCACAACTCCCAGAAATCCCAGCCAGTTTACCAGCTGTTAGGATTTCTGGGAGTTGAAGTCCAAAACATCTGGGGACCCCAGGTTGAGAACCACTGATATAGAGTTTCCAAGGATCCCTTCTTCACATCCATGAACTGCAGCACTAGATTTTCCCCAGAATAATAATGCTAAGTATTATCTCGTAAACCTACAAATCCCAGGATCCCATAGGATGGAGTCATGGTGGATGAAGTGGTTTGAAAACTTCTGTAGATAAAATTGTGGCAGATGAGAATATATTTCCTTCTTAATACTATTGCTTCTAACTTCATGCTGCCTCTCTCCCATTGTGATAAATGGTAGTCAGCTGCATATAGAAATTAGGTTGCTGTGTTATTGAAGAATCCTGTAAATCTACGCTGAGCAATGTTACACTTTTATTGACAGCTGTACAAACACAACTAGAGTGCTGGAAAAGATCACAAAGGCCGGCAAACCCAAAAAACAGACAGTGAAAGAATCCACAGCTAAAGCAGTCTCCGTTTATTACCAAATGCTAGATTGGTAGTCGTTACATGTTATGATGAGCATATATTACCACCTTCTGTCAGAGGCAATATGCTGGGCTAACATAGGCAGGGAGGTGCTAATGTACTTGTGCCCTGCTTTATGGGCTTCCCAGAAACATCTGGTTAGACATTTTGGAAAGCAAACGCTAGGATATTTATAATTTGGTCTGATGCAGCAGGGCTGTTCTTGTTTTGTTCATCATACTATGTAAAAACTTTCTACATTTATTCTAAAGTTCCCCAGGCTCGAACATTGAAAAAGCTCTGTAGGATCAAATACTTAAGTCTGCTTCATTGTCTCTGTCTTCAGCAACTTTTTGTCTTCGATTCAGGTATATACATTTGTTACAAGTAGTTGAAAAGAGATTATATATCGCTCTCTCCTAAATGACACATTTGAACTAATAATCCTTTCACCAGAAAACTGCCAGCCTTGAAACAGATGTATGTTGAGACCACTTGTGGGTGCAGCATCACAGCATCTTCTGTGCAAAGAAAGAGGATCGTTTATCATGTTGGAACCTGGAAGTGTAGCAAGCTGTTCTGTTTTGATATATAGCTGAATTAGGAGGTGTAATTATTCCATTACCTTTTCTATCTGATCAGAAGTGAATCAAAATTCTGCTGTGCTCTTTTCTGGTGGATCATCAACATCAAGTAGGGAAAAGCAGTGCTCTTTTTAGAATATACTGCATATCTTGGACTTTATGCTTTCAGTGTTTTGAACTTCTGGTTGTATTGTATTGTCGAAGCCTTTCATGGCCGGAATCACTGAGTTGTTGTAGGTTTTTTCGGGCTGTATGGCCATGTTCTAGAGGCATTCTCTCCTGACATTTCGCCTGCATCTATGACAAGCGTCCTCAGAGGTAGTGAGGTCTGTTGGAACTAGGAAAATGGGTTTATATATCTGTGGAATGACCAGGGGGGTTGTATTGTTTTTAAAACCTCTGATTTTAATGTTTTGATGTTTCAAACTCCTGGTCTGAGACCATACTAAAATTCTTTCACTCATTCATATACTGGATACAGTTATTCACCAGGATTGTGGTGCAGCTAGCTGAGTGTCAGCTGCATTAAGATCACTCTGACCAGAAGGTCATGAGTTTGAAGCCAGCCCGGGTTGGAGTGAGTGTCTGGCCAATTGTGTAGCTTGTTGTTGACCTTTCCAACCCGAAAGACTGTTGCATCTGTCAAGTAGGAGAATTAGGTACAACCTATGTGTGGGGAGGCTAATTAACTAATTTATGAGGCCATAAAATGACTCCAACAAAAAGCACTCCAGCAAAGCATGCGGGGAATATGGAAGTACTTCATCAATGTTGCAGATGGACAATGAAAGTGACAGCTCCCCTGGCGGCCAGAAAAAGTAAAACAGCCTCTGTGTATGTCTATATATGTTGTATGTCTAATTGACATTGAATGTTTGCCATGTATGTGTACATTGTAATCCGCCTTGAGTCCCCTGCGGAGTGAGAAGGCAGAATATAAATGCTGTAAATAAATTCATTAAGCATAATATCATTTTCCCAACCTTTGGTGGCCCAAATATTTTAGACTTCAATTTCCAGAACTATGAGGCTAACTATGAGGAATCAGGGAGCTGAAGTCCTAAATACCTGGAGGACAACAGGTTGAGAAAAGTTGTCCAAGGGCCTAGAGCAGGCATGGGAAAACTTGGGCCCTCCAGGTATTTTGGACTTCAACTCCCACAATTCCTAACAACCAGTGGGAGTTAACGTCCAAAACACCTGGAAGGCCCAAGTTTGCCCATGCCTGGCCTAGCGGGAAAGCATTGGTTATTCTTATTTGGTAATAAAATAATGCGATCTAACTATTCAGGAAAGGATGGCTCACAATCACAGAATTTCTCTTGGATGTGAATACCCAAGTTTGGTATTTTGATGTTGAATGTTGTCTTGTACATGAATCTTGTGTGAAGCACTACCTGAAGCATTATAGGGCTGGACTTTTGGCCTTGACGGAAAATTCAGTCTTAAGAATGACACCTGTCCACATTACAAGCTGGAAGTCCTGTGTGATCCAGGAAACATACTCAGGGGTAGCCATGTTGCCCATGCAGCACAATACAAAGAAATTCAACATCCACAAAGCAACCTTTGTTTTGGATTGGATAGCTTTATGTCTTGAGCTAACTGTTAAGCTGATATTTCTTATGCAGACAGTTGCCTTTTTTAATTCTATACAGGCATGCTTATTTCCTTAATATTTAGGCTCCAGGTGTTTAAACTTTGCAAATCATATGTCATCAGCAACCAGCCTATATTCTCCAACTATCTCAAAATCAGCTAAATTTACTCAACCTGCTGTCTCACTTTCTTGGCAGCTTTAAAATGTCCTGATCTGCCTCTTTTCTTCTCATTTTATCTCTTCAACCTTGGCTTGATTCAATTCCTACACATTCCTGCACATTGTCTGTTTTAAACTGGATTATATGAGTCCACAGTTCTTATGGAAGGGGCCTGAATTCAAAGTACTAACGTAGTCTGCACTCAGTTAACTCAATAGGAGAAAAAAGAGAAGAAGGAGAAGTGCCTTGCCCTTCCAAGAAACCCTGCCCCCTTCTACACTGCCATATAAAATCTGATTTGAATTGGATTATATGAGTCTACACTGCCATATAGTCCAGGTCAAAGCAAATAATCTGATTTTTATATGCCAGTGTAGAAAGGGCCTAAGGCAAAAGCAAACTGTAATTCTGTTTGTTCTTCCTCATTAATAAAATCTGCCCTCTTGTTGCCTAGCCATACACTTTTGATCATACTTTGACCTTGTTTGGACCCAAGTATTGAAGTTTTCCATTATGGAAAGTATGCTTTAGTGCTTATCTATTTAAACTTGTGCACTATTGAAGTATAAATGCAGAGAGAAAGACAGAGAGTTTTCAATGCACCTCATGTGACACAAAACCCTTTTGAATTTCTGGAACTGGATTCATTCTAGAAAAAATGAATGGCAGCAAATCGCAACAGGAATAAAAGAGACTGCCTTATAGTTAAATCATTGGTCCATCTAATCCATACAGAGCACAAGGGAGGTAAGGAAACTGCCCCCCTGCAGCTCCTTAGGGGAAAGGCCTGCCATTCTCCCCCATCTTTACTTTTTGCAGGGTCAAAAGTTGTCCATGAATTGCTTCGAAATGATACCTTCATTTATGCATCAAAGCAATTCTCACATCACCCCATCTGTCCAAACAAGATGATGGGTTAAAACTATTTAAAAAACTGGTGAAAATGAGTCAAAAACAAAAAGCAGAAGGGCAGACAGAAAGTGACATCTGCTCATTTCCAGGCTGGTATTGTGGCCAACTGCAAGGATGAAAATCAGGGTCACCTCTGTTGCTACAGACTACTGCTCTCTCCAAAGCTCTTCAAAGTCTGAGGCAAAAATCTTCCTTACCTTTGTGCTGTCACGTGCTGGGCCTGTGAAAAGGTCTGTAGACAGGACGTGTTCTGTATGCCCAACGAGACACCAGGGGTGCCTCGGATTAGAGGCCCTTTGGATTTCCCTAAACAAATTCTTTAGAAACTTGGAAAGTTTAACAAAGTTCTTTATTATTGCTTAGGTCTTCAATAAATCAAACAAATATTTCAAGGCTTGAATCAACTGGTGGCTTGAATCCACAAGGGACAGGCAACTATCTTCATGAACTGTTTCTTCACTATCAGGGAAATCCTTGACCTCTACCTGGGCAATCTGTCTTAGGCTCTGCTGGCGTGGGCCCCTACACCTGGTCCAAATTGTGTTATGGCTGCCACGAGTGGTCCTTACCAAACCAGTCCTTTTGTAGATTTCCAAGAGGAAAGAAGGCCTTCAATTCCCAGTGAAGGCTGGCTGTAAAGCTGTGGAGCTGTATTTCTCCAGCAAAGCTATGCTTCTCTGTAGAGCTGTGGGACTGGATTCCCCCGAGCAAAAGAGCTGTAAAAGACGAAGCATTCTACAGGTGGAACTGACTCACGTCCTGTATAAAAGGCTTCTCTGTGTGAACAGAGCTAGAGCCCCCCCTTTTCCCTCCTAAACCCAGAAAAAGGGGCAGAACTAAAGAACCTAATGATGATTGATGGGTCATTGGCCCTATAATTGCAAACCAAGGGAAGCCACCTTATTGCAAAATGCATGGAACTTTGAAATCTTGGAAACTATCTCCATTGCACTACCACTCTTACTAGATTATGATAATCTTCTGATGAAGGACATTGAACCACAGTGGGAGGTGGGACCACAAAGGTCGAGAAGGGAGGTCAGCATACCACCTGGAGGAGTCATAACCCCCCCCCCCCCTTCTCATTCTGTTCATCCAGGAAATACATGCAAACACTCAAAGAAAGAAAAAGAAGTTGGAGCTCCTGGTACAGCCGTACCAGCACAACCTTTATTTCAAAATGCCATAGATTGAACTGGGGACCTTTATGTACTCATAGCATGTTCCACTCGCCCAGACCCCTTCCACACAGCTATAAAATCCATTGAACTGTATTATATGGCAGTGTGGACTCAGATAATCCAATTCAAAGCAGATATTGTGGAATATCTGCCTTGATATTCTGAGCTCTGTGGAAGGGCTCCCTCTGATTTTTCTCAGTGACCCTTCATTCCCCTTAAGATTGCATCTCTTTGGATTCAAGGTACTTCAGCATTTTTGTGTGCCTTTAAGTTATTTCCAACTTTTACCAACAATATGGAGAACCCATCACAGGAGTTTTTTATTTTTTTTTTATTTGTATATCACTTTTGTCACCCAAAATCTTTTCTTGGCAAGATTTGTTCATAAGCGGATTCTCACTGCCTTCTATGGCTGAAAGAGTGTGATTTGCCCAAGATAACCCAACAGGTTTCAGGTCAAGTGGGAATTTGAATCCTGGTCTCCAAGTCATAAGGTAAAGGTAGTCGGTGTGGTGCTCATCTCCATTTCTAAGTCGAAGAGCCAGCGTTGTCCGTAGACACCTCCAAGGTCATGTGGCCGGCATGACTGCATGGAGCGCCGTTACCTTCCCGCCAGAGCGGTACCTATTGATCTACTCACATTTGCATGTTTTCGAACTGCTAGGTTGGCAGAAGCTAGGGCTGACAGCGGAAGCTCACGCCAAGTCATAGTCCAATGCTAAAACCAGCACACCATGTCTTGAGTCCCCATGGAGAGAAAGGTGGGGTATAAATAAATAAAGAAGAAGGCTCCTCTTTTTCCAAAACTAAAGTAAGACCCTCTGTGCCATACATGTGATATTGAAGGGTAGCTCTTTAGTTAGGCACCCCAAGGCTGGTGACAGAAAGCAAGCTGTCTACATAGGTGAAACAAAACCTTTATTCAAGTGTGGCCACACAGGGAGAAACAGCCAAGACAGACCAGTGTCTTCAAAGAAGGCTGTCTCTCACATTTGGATCTTTCAGTCACCTTATATATATGTCTTTTCGCTGTGTCATGGGCACACACCTCTCTTATCGGATCAACCATTCAAAAACATGTTTTTCTCATATTTTGCCACTTCAGTGTCTCTAACTGAACCCTCTACAAACTACGTAAACACACACATTATTGTTACAGATAAGCATTTTGGGTGTTAACCCACCCTGGGTACTCCCTGGGCATACTTGACAATAGAGCATCTTGTGTCTTCTAGATACATTATCTCCTGTTGGCTTTTGGTCTTCTGCAGGCCAAAAGAGAGGGACAAGCCTCTCTTTAGGTTTGCATTTCAGCATTTTGAACACTTCTAAGTTTTGTTAACCCTTTCAATATCCAGATTCAACAAAATCTATGGAAAGTTGGTTTTGAAGAAAACGTGTTTACTGTTATGGTATTGAAGAAATCCCACCACTAATGCTAGAAAGTGAGCTCTTGTGGTATATTGCTTCTGGTGTCATGTAGCCAAAAGGAATCAAATGGGACAGAATGGGAACAGTATTTATTAGACATATTCCTTCATCTTTTCAAATTACCTCTCAAGGAAAACAGACATCAGACACATGCAAAAAGATACTTATCGGATCAATGATTCTGATCAATGTCTTTTACATAGCCTTTCGTTCTATTTTAGTTTGCTTCTGCATCTTCACAGGAAGAGGATTGGAAGTATTGAGGTGAGCATGGGATGTGGATATCATTGCATTATTTATTATTGTTAAATGTTTTTATGTATTGATGATTAGCTTATCAGGTCCTGAAGTTATAGGATTTGCTATTTGAGAAGACATGGATAAGCCACGCACTCTGTTCTCTGACATTTTACAGCTGCTTCCCTGCCATTCTTTGGCTGACTTCAGTATATCTCTGACCTCAGTAACTTGCAGAGAAGTCTGATAGCAGCAGCAAAGGAAAGGCAAACTTTTAAGCTTTAAGCCATCACCAAGAAACTGCAGATTCAAAAAGATGAGGCAAAATGGGAATCTTTCATTACTGATCGAGATGGAGCAAGGCTTAGAAAGCAAGCACATAACCTTATATTATTTATCTGCCCAGACTGTTATATACTTCAGTGAGGTTTGATTCAAGAGCCTGTTACATGAAAGCTCTGAACAATCATCACAAGAACAGAAAGCGATTGTGTCTGGAAAAATGGTATACCCTGACAGATGCTAGACACTTTTAAAAATATAATGAAAAACATAGCCAGTCGTCTCATTTGGATCAAAATAAAAAGGACTGTGGAATTTCTAGTTACTTTCTGGAGAAGAACTAAAGTCTTTGTACTTGCCTTCTTTTGGATATTTTAGACATATTCCATATACAGTAAGACTCCCATAATTGTGAAACGTATGTCTATTTTTTTAAAAAAATTATTATACATTTATCAAACAACATGTATAAGCATACATTCTTCCCTCTTTTTACAACATCTTAGATAGAAGAATTTGTCGTATTATATACAATCTAACAGTAAAAATAATCAAATACATCTTTAAGCATATTTCTTATCATTCCGTTACAACTTATACTATGTATATCTCTACCACACACCTTTTATCTACTTATACATGTTTTATTTCTTTATACTTAGTATTATACCATTTCCCCCCTCTTCCCTTTACCCTTAGTTTGTGCCCCCTTCACCAGGACCAACCTACTCATGCTATTTCACAATTCCAAAATGTCATTGTTTCTGTTGCTGGCTTGTACCCCTTTCTCTCATTAAAAATATACTCAATAAATTTTCCCCATATTTTCCAGAAATCTGTTTGTTTCCATATTCCCCTTTTAATTTTAATATTGCAGGTTAGCTGCAAATTTGTAATAGCTATATTACAAATTTCCCTATACCATTCTTCTAATTGAATTTCTTTTTTTTCTTTCCAGTATTTTGCTATTAGCAATTTAGCTGCTATTATCAAATTAGAAACCAATTCTTTCTCCTCTTGTGATGGAATTGTATTGTCATGTATAAGTAATAAAGCTAATTTTGGTGTAGTCTTAATCTCTATTTTTAGTATTGCTCTTATTTCTTTGAATATGCTTTCCCAAAAATTTTGTATAATTTTACATGACCACCACATATGAAGGTACGTCCCTATTTCCTGACAACCTCTCCAACATGGAAACTTATGTCCATGGTTTCACTTACTCAGACCTAAGGAAAACTTGTCTCTCCAGGAATTTATTAGGTCCTGCAGACAGTTCTATGGTAAGCTTCCTCTGGAAGTTACTTTATAATTGTAACAAAAGACTTAGCAAGTTCCTAGAAAGAATACTTCTAAAAATCCCCAGGTCCTCCAATGCAACTTCATTGTATCCTGAGATTAGAAATTGTGTTCAGTCACATCAAAGGTTTCAGATAACCACAGAATAGCCAGGAGCATCTACCCCACCAATATGTGGTCTTGCTATACAGACAGTCCCCAAGTTACAAACTAGATAGGTTCTGTAGATTTTTTTCTGAAATAATTTAAAAGCAGGTGAAGCAAAAATGAGGGAAACAGTACATCACACACTCTTAAAATATCATTTTGCAATAAGTTAAAAATTTCGTGTATTTACAAAAATACTTTCTCTTCTAGCAGACAGAAAATACAAAGGAAATATCCCAGCTTCTACAAACTTGGGACAATCACTGGGTTTTCTATTACAGATCTTCACCAAAAATGTTGAAATATTTTATTCTTAGATTAGGGCCACTAAAGAGAAAGTATGCATTCAGATTTTGGTGCTCTTTTCTGGCATAAGAGGAATACAGATGGCTCTCACATGCATTATGTCTTCACAGAAAATGGGATTATTTTGAAAAGTGTATAGGGTGCTCATTTGAGCAAATGCACTCTAATATTCAGTGTGAGGAGACATATAGTGCATGAAGCTGGATTCCCATTTCCTCTTGCTCTGATCTCCAGCAACTGGTGTGCATCCTTCTGACACAACAAATGATATTTTTTAAACCCTGACTGCCTCCAAAGACTCTCAGAAAATGCCAGCTTTTGTTCCTGCACAAACCTTTTTTTCTGATATCCAGATGGCATTTTGCTTTTCCCAGTGAGCTCCTGGGATTACCAATGTCTTTGTCTTCTTACTCCGCAGATGGACTTATTTTTTAAATCCAGTACATTCTCATTTACTGCCTGCGTGGAACCAGTAAAGTTGGCTGCTAAGTAAATATAACTCCCCAGCTGCACCTCAAACACAGATTCAACAGAGTTCAAGTGAGAGGAAGAAAAATGTTAGCACTAAACAAAATGATCTTGAAGATCTTAGTACAATACTAGTTATACTAGGATCCCAAAATCTACATTTCCTTTAGGCCGTGTAAAAGCATTACCAGGTCCAAAACAGCATTCAAAATTTACATTACCAGTAACTGTCCAGCCATTGCCTGTTACTGTATTAATTTTCAGGAAAGACCTGCTTAAACATAAAAAGGTTTCAATTTATGAATGAAAGACCAGCAAGGAGGGAAAGTGAAAGGCCAAAAGTGAAGGGGCCGAATGCACCTCTTTAGGAAGGGAGTTCCAGAGCTGTGGGGCCACCACCGAAAAGGTCCTCTCTCTCGTTCCCACCAACCTCACTTGTGTTGGTCATGGGACAGAGAGAAGGGCCTCTCCTGATTATCTCATGGCTCGTGTGGACTTGTAGGAGGAGATGTGGTCCCTCAAGCAGATTTCTCTCACATCCTGTAGTCTCACCCGTTTGTAAGTCAAATGTTTGTAACTTGGGAACTGCCTGTAATGCAGTATTTATTTATCATGTCATCAGCAACCAAATATTTGTATTACATTTTTAACAAAAACAAACAAGCAAACAGAAAAAAGACAGAAGCTTGGTAATTGATTAAATGTCCTTTGACCAGTATCTGGCCACTTGGAGTGCCTCTAGTGTTGCCGCAAGGAAATCCTCCATTGTGCATGTAGCAGGGCTCAGGTTGCATTGCAGCAGGTGGTCTGTAATTTGCTCTTCTCCACACTCACATGTCATGGATTCCACTTTGTAGCCCCATTTCTTGAGGTTGGCTCTGCATCTTGTGTTTCCAGAGCACAGTCTGTTCAGCGCCTTCCAAGTCGCTCAGTTTTCTGTGTGCCCAGAGAGGAGTCTCTCATTTGGTATCAGCCATTGACTGAGGTTCTGGGTTTGAGCCTGCCACTTTTGGACTCTCACTTGCTGAGGTGTTCCAGCGAGTGTCTCTGTAGATCTTAGAAAACTATTTCTTGATTTAAGTCGTTGACGTGCTGGCTGATACCCAAACAAGGGATGGCCTGGAGATGTTACTGCCTTGGTCCTTTCACTATTGGCTGCTACTTCCCAGCGGATGTCAGGTGGTGTGATACCGGATAGACAGTGTAATTTCTCCAGTGGTGTAGGGCGCAGACACCCCGTGATAATGCGGCATGTCTCATTAAGAGCCACATGTACTGTTTTAGCATGGTGAGATGTGTTCCACACCGGGCATGCATACTCAGCAGCAGAGTAGCATAGCGCAAGGGCAGATGTCTTCACTGTGTCTGGTGGTGATCCCCAGGTTGTGCCAGTCAGCTTTCGTATGATATTGTATCTAGCACCCACTTTTTGCTTGATGTTCAGGCAGTGCTTCTTGTAGGTCAGATTGTAATGCAGTTCAACCGATCAAGGCCCCATCTACACTGCCATATAATGCAATTTGAAACTGCATTATATGGCAATGTAAATGGGGCCATATATCCAGCTGTGCCTGGTTTCAGTTTGTTCTGAACATCTGCAGTCAATACTCACACACATTAAATGTGACTTAAATATGTACTTGCGTCATGCTGCACATGAAATAGCTCCCAGTTTTTATCTTGGTGTACTAAAAATGTAATTAACCCAGAACATTCATGGTCCTCAGCAAGGTGTCTTTGTACTCACAAACAAGGGAGAGCGGTAGGGTGGCATAGCGAAAAATAATGCCATCTGTCAAACTAACTGATTCCTTTAATTATTAGGATTTGACAAGTGGGGAGACATCTTTGTTTAGGTTTTATTTAAGAAGCTCGCACATGTGTAGCTTTTTGCCAAGGATAATCAGTCATGATAATGAATATGCCAGAAAGTACAAATCTGTCTTATTTATAACTTGCTAAAGTTCTAATTATGTCTCATAAATGGGCAGTCAAATAATAATGTGTAATAAATATCAGAGCAGCATGGGACTGCAATTTCTTTTGATGAGGGTAGGTGGGAGTAGGCGTTCTCTTTGCCAGGCAAAGAATATGTTTAAAACCTCAATTGTATAATGAAAACACACTATTCAACAAGAAGGTAGAATCAAAGGACCCCTAGAACTCAAGAATAAGTAAGTGCTGACTATTCTGATCTGGAAGTTAAAACATAAAAGCCCATTCTCCTATCAACCCCACTCTCACAAATACATTTGATCTCTTTAATGCAAGCTTTCTTTTAGGAAGAATAGCAAACGCTTTTGCTGTTATTGGTCCTTATGACCTTCTACAAGAACTGATGGAAGCATAGGCAGAAATGCATGATGGCCCTCTGGAGTACTATAAAAGTAGGGCAGGCTTTTAGGATTTCTCTTCTTCTTTTACCTTCTGCTTTTCATAACAAAAAAGGCAATTAGAGCAAGGGTCTACATGTACAAGAGGAATATGTGTGAACTTGAAGTCCAGCCCTATATCTCGCTTAATGTGATTGGACTTGCACACAGAAGGGAATCGACCTTAACATTAGACTGGGCAACATACCTTCCACAGGATGCAGATACAGTAGAGTCTCGCTTACCCAATGTAAACAGGACAGCAGAACGCTGGATAAGCAAAAATGTTGGATAATAAGGAGGGATTCAGGAAAAGCCTATTAAACATCAAATTACATGATGATTTTACAAATTAAGCACCAAAATATCATGTTTTACAACAAATAGATGGAAAAAGCAGTTCAATGCATGGTAACGTTATAGAGCAATTACTGTATTTATGAATTTAGAACCAAAACTTCACAATGTATTGAAAACATTGATTAAAGCAATGCACTGTTTGTTTTTCTAGGCAGCAATTCGCAGCAGGCCTCTCCTCACGCTGGGCGCCCACCGGGAGGGACGAGACACAGTCAATGCAGGTAGGATGCTGTGCCTGATGGGAAAAGTCTGCACTAATGGCATCTCGCCCCTGCCGGTGGCCACCCGGTGCGTGGAGAGGCCCACTGCGCCTCTCTAGAGAAACAGTTGTGGATCAAGGTGGGAGGCAGAATGTTGGATTATTTCTGTGTGCCCCCTGGGCACACAGAAAACTGGGCAACTTGGAAGGCGCTGAACAGACTGCACTCTGGCACCACAAGATGCAGGGCCAGCCTCAAGAAATGGGGCTACAAAGTGGAATCCACGACATGTGAGTGTGGAGAAGAGCAAACCTGCTGCAATGCAACCTGAGCCCTGCCCCATGCACAATGGAGGACCTTCTTGCGGCAACACCAGAGGCACTCCAAGTAGCCAGCTACTGGTCAAAGGACATTTCATCAACTACCAAACTCACAAATTTTGTATTTTGCCTGTTTGTTTGCTTTGTTCTGTTAGAAATGTAATATAATTGACTGGTTGCCCTGACACGACAAATACAAAATTATTATTATTATACTAGATTTATAACCCACCCTTTTCACCCCAATGGGGGACACAAGGCGGCTTACAGACCATGGCATACAATGCTGCATTACACAAATAATAATAAACATGACATATCAATGGAACAGTGCAAATATAAATACAATAAAAAGCTTAAAAATAAACATTCAATCCCAACTGAAGTAATAATAATAGTTCACTGGAAACTATTCATTTATCCACAGCAGAAATATGCTTTTGACAACACAACATGTTTAGCCTGAAGAAGAGAAGGCTGAGAGGAGACATGATGGCCATTGTAAGTACGTGAGAGGAAGTTATAGGGAGGAGGGAGCAAGCTTGTTTTCTGCTGCCCTGGAGACTAGGACACAGAACAGTGGCTTCAAAGTACAAGAAAGGAGATTCCATCTGAACATCAGGAAGATCTTCCTGACTGTGAGAGCCATTCAGCAGTGGAACTCTCTGCCCCGGAGTGTGGTGGAGGCTCCTTCTTTGGAGGCTTTTAAGCAGAGGCTGGATGACCATCTGTGCTTTGAAAGCAATTTACCTGCTTCTTGGCAGGGGGTTGGACTGGATGGCCCATGAAGTCTCTTCCAACTCTATGATTCTATGATTCTAACACTGCTGTGTGCACCAGTCAATATTCCTCAGTAAGTGAGATCTTGTGCACACTTTCTCTCTTGGATACTGATAGCACCACATATAGCCTCCTGCCAGTCAAGTAGAGAGTGAACACCATTGTGTCCTTCACCCAAAATAGTTGCCCCTCTTTGAAATGTTGTGTGGGCCCTGCATAAAATGCCCACAGACTTCCTTGCCCTTCCCCATTTAGTGTTGCTGTATGCCTTCAAGTCATTTCCAAGTTATGGTGGCCGATCACAGGGTTTTCTGAGGCTAATAGTGTGTGACTTGCCAGGAAGTTAAAACAAAAAATCAAATCTTGGTCTCCAGAATCACAGTCCAACACTCAAACTACTGTGTCACATTGGGTCACTCTTCCCCACAGACCCAAGCAAGAGCAAACAAATACATCCCCTCCAACTTGTTTCTTCTTCTATGTTAATAACTTGTACCATCTTGATCACACAGTGATATTATTTGGTCGTATGTGTCCCAATTTTTACCTGCGAAAGATGGGAAGGTGTATGCTTTTTGCATTGTTAGTGCTAGGCTGTGGAGTATGTGGTTAAGCTTGGATGGACATCTGTGTTCTGTCACGCACTGGGCCTGTAATAATTGACTTTTGAAATAGGACATGCACCTTGTGCCCAGCGGAAAGCCTGGGGCGGCTCAAAAGAGACCTTTAAGGATTTTCCTGTAGAGATAGTCTTTAGAGTCTTTAATGATGTAACAAAGTCCTTTATTATTGAACAAATCCAACAGATATTTCTCAAATCTTCAATAGGTCAAACAAATGGTGGCTTCCTTAATCTTGTCCATGAGGAACAGGCAACTGTCTTCATTAACTGTTCCTTTACTTTAGAGGAAAACTCTTTTTTAACCTCTTCCAGGCTGACTATAATCTAATCCTTACTGATGTGGGTCCTACTACTGGATTCAAACTGTGTCTTGAGCACCGAGTAGACCTACCAGTAAAGGCTTGCAGATTCTCCACGGGAGTTCTCTGGGTCTGTAAAGCTGTTTTCCCTCCGGAATTTCCCTGGAATTTCTTGGACTTCCGTTTCCCTGGATGGTCATGAGAAATGGAAGCTTTTCTGCAGGTGAAGCTTGTCCACGTCCTCTAACTTAGCTTTCCTCACTAAGACTAACTAAAAAATGGCCCCCTCTTCCCTTCCCATCTCCCTGGGAGAAGGGGCTGATCCAAACTTAACAATAATAGACAGGTGGCTTGCCCTATGACTGCAAACCAAAGGAAGCCACCTTTTTGCAGAATCCCTGGAACTTTGGAATGCATGCAAATACTTAATAGAAAGGAAATAAAGTTGGAGCTCCTGGTACAGACATATCAGCACAATCTGTGATGTGTCTGATTGAGTTTTCCTGCATGGCAGGTGGTTGGACGGGATGGCTTTGTGGTCTCTTCCAGTCAGTCTATAATTCTATGAAGTTGTGTTTTGAAAGAGTTCCTCTTTCAAATCTATTGCCAGCTTTTCCTGCATGGCAGGCTGTGGGGTATGTGGTGAAGCTTGGATGGACATCTGTGTGATGTATTTGATTGTGTTTTCCGGCATGGCAGGTGGTAGGATGAGATGGCTTTGTGGTCTCTTCCAACTCTATCAGTCTATGATTCTATGGAGGAGTGTTTTGAAAGAGTTCCTCATTCAAATCTATTGCCAGCTCCTACATATTTGGCCCTGGGGAAATGTTTCCTGCACAAAAGGTATAATTTCCAGTTAAAATGCAGGAGCCTCTTTCAACTGATATTGCCTGCTCATCGATGGGAACCAGATGCTGACAGCAACCTATTTCTGACTGGATAACTCCTGTCACCACTACAAAGATCATTTGAAGTACTTTTTTTATCCGTTGCTTTTGGGGAGGCTTAGAACAAAGAGCAAGCCAGATTTTCGATAGATCTAATTTCACTTCCATGTGGGTGAAAAAACATTAAACCTGAACAGTGAAGCTTAGATGTTTTGAGGTAATCACCCATTTTATTCTGGAAAAGTGACATAAACATCTTCAAAGGACGATATTGTAGGTGTCTGGGAAAAGGTGGCTGTCATGGATCTTTGATGACAACTTCAAAGCTGGAAAAACAAACAAGCAAAATAAAGTTGGCAAAGGCGGTTTTAAAAAAATATATATTTCAAAAGTTTCTGAAACCTCACAAAAGCACAGGAATTACCTTACAGGATCAGATCAAAGATGTGTCTTGTCCAGCATCCTCTTTCCATTGCTGGACGAGATCTGAGCCAACATTTCTTAAAAGGCATTTTTATGAGAAATCTTCAGAGGATTTTTTTCTTCTGATTCCCTTCTAGAAAAAAAAGGTCATCATACAGGAGTTTCCTGGAATATATACTCTCTACGTATGTGAGAGAGATAGAAGTTGAGAGACACAGGAAGATATATTTATTAATTTATTATTTACCCCATTTATATCCTTCTCTTCTCAACCCCAAGGGCACTCAGGGCGGCCTTACAAAGGCAACAATTCAATGCCATATATTTAGAGGTGCTATTTCTCACCCCCAAGGTCCCTGAAAATGACATTTGGGGTGCATCCACATTGCAGAATTAATACAGTTTGAAGTACTGTCGAAAGCATTCATGGCTGGAATCACTGGGTTGTTGTAGGTTTTTCAGGCTATATGGCCATGTTCTAGAAGCATTCTCTCCTGATGTTTTGCCATAGATGCAGGCAAAACGTCAGGATCGAATGCTACTAGAACATGGCCATATAGCTCGAAAAACCTACCACAACCCAGTGATTCCAGCCATGAAAGCTTTCGACAATACTTTTGACATAAACTGTATTAATTCTGCAATGTGGATAGACCCCAAATGTCATTCTCAGGGACCTTGTGGGCTAGAAACAGCATCTCTAAATATATGGCATTGAATTGTTGCCTTTGTAAGGCTGCACAACCAATACTGTTTGACTTCACTTCCTGGGAGATTTAATTTTATACAATCTTTATACCTTCTCTTCCAAAGAATACTGGTACCCCACCAAATCAGAACTCCATTACTCCACAGAATGGAGCTATGGCAGTTAGAGTGGTGTCAAGCTGCATTCATTCTACAGTGTAGATGCACCCTTTGTCTGGGGCACTGTGAGGCATAGAAAATGGTCGTGGAGGACACGCAATATGCCTGTCTATAAATTTTCTAGAGAACACAAGATAGAGGGCACAATTGCCCTTCATGTCCTGTCCTCCTTGTGAGTTTCCTTGGACCTAAAGATGGTGGTGCACACACTGGTATCCTCAAGGCTGGACTTCTGCAATGCACTATACACTGGGCTACTTTTATACCCAATTTGGAAACTCCAGTTGGTTCAAAATACAGCAGGCAGATTGGTTACAGGAACATCCAGGAGTTAACATATTATACTCATACTAAAGTCACTCTACTGGCTGCCAATTAGTTTCAAAGAAAAGTACAAGGTGTTGGTTTCGACCTGCAAAGCCCTACTACATGGTTTGAGTCCAGGTTACCTATAGGATCACCTTCTCCTGCCCCTTTGGACACTGAAGTCCTCTGCGGGGGTGGTCACTCCATCCAGCCAGAACCAGACTGGGGACCGTCATCCAGAGAACCTTTTCGTCGGCCACCCCAGGACTGTGGAATGACCTGCCGGAGGAGCTCTGACAGCCTAATGAGCTGTTGGAATTTAAAAACTATGTAAAGACCTATCTCTTCCAGCAAGCCTACCCAGCAGTTGTAATCACAAATTTTAAAATTGTGTCTTATATTTAATCTTTGTTCTGTGTATTGTAATATGTATTTTGTAGAAATATGTTTTAATATGTGTATTTTGTAGAATGCTTTTAGATTTGTGTGCTTTTCAGGTTTGAAAGAAGGAAGACTAGATTCTTTAGGCAGTAGAGAGATGCATGATGTAAGGTGAAAGGAGGAGGAGATAAGGGAGAATGAATTACAGAATGCATGAAGAGTAAGGGACCAGTTACAAGTAGGTAGTTAATTTGTAATATGTGTTGTCGAAGGCTTTCATGGCCAGAATCACTGGGTTGCTGTGAGTTTTCCAGGCTGTATGGCCATGTTCCAGAAGCATTCTCCCCTGACGTTTCATCCACATCTATGACAGACATCCTAAGAGTTTGTGAGAGGGGTTTATATCTCATATTGCTCATTTTCTTATTCTACAGAAGAAGGCCCACACCACATACTAGATATTAAGGCAAGATCTTTCTCTATATGATAAACTATGTTTACCCTGATTTGAAGAACTCAGCCCGAAGGCTGACAGGAAAGTATCAATGCTACCAAAGAAAATCTAATAAAAATATTTTTGCTGATACCCTTGGCAAAAATGCCAGAAAGGATGGGCTGTCCTGTCATTTTCTGAGACTAGTTCCTCTGGATCAAGCTTGAGGCCAAAATGAAAAGGTAAGCAGTGATGTATTTTGGGTAACAGTCCATCATTTTCTGCCTTTTCCTTCTAGCAAAACCAAAACCTTGGGTTCTTCTGCTTTAATTCCACTGTTCAAAAATATTGAATTGTCTTGCCTTTGTCAAAATACCTGAAAGTAAGAGAGATTAATTTAAAAAGAAAAAAAAAACCAGTCACTAAGAATAGAAGTGGTCCTTTTTATGATGATGTTAATAACATTTTTAAAGCAAAGTCAGACAAGTTATTATGTTGACCAAGTTTGAGGCTAGGTTGTGTTGAGGGGGGCATAAGCCATATTTAGGGCTTTCTGGGATGCTTCAGACATGTGGGCTGCATAAGGAACATTGCAAGGGGCCTGGAGTGAAGTGCTGTGCTTGGTATTTGGTAAACAGGATGGTTGACCAAGACGGCTTCCTCCATCATAGCTAATTGCTTGACCACAAAGGTACATATTGCCCCATAGTTGCCTGGAACTGGCTGACCACAAGATAACGGTTACCTTATGGGACTCTTGGAACAACAACTGACTGCAGGGTTGACCACAGGGATATTATGTTACTGAGCTGTTTATGCTAAAATATATGTTTGCTTAATGCTATGCCAAATAAGGGAAAAGGGGAACTTTGAAAGTTGTCAACAAGTAAGGTATATATGTCAGACATTCGTCCCAGGTGGGGGCGGACAATCTTGTACCAGCATACTATGTGCTATGCTGCTTGTCCGTCTTCCTATTGTGCAATATGAATACACTGCATTTTGCCCTGACTTGTTTGGACTCTGCTTCATCCAAAGCAGCTTAGCCAAGGACCAGTTGTTGGTAAGATTTGGGAATACCGGCGAGATTCCTCTACAGTGTGACTTGCTCAAGGGTCACCCATTGGATTTTCATGGCTGAATAGGGATTTAAACCAGGTCTGTGTTCTCCAGAGTCATAGACCAATGCCCAAACCACTAGCTATGCTGGCTCCATAATAATATTAAATACTGTTCCCTAAGTAAGAACTCCTTTGTAATTAAAGTGTTGTCATAGTGCTCTATGTTTGTAATATGGGAGATCCCCAGGATCATGGCATCTTTTCAGGGCATAAAGTGGAGGAGCAAAATCAGAATTGGTAATATGTACAGACTAGTTTTAAGTGTTCATTCAAGCTTTCTGCTCTTGATTTGTATTCTGGCACGCATTAAAGCCTAACCAATTGGTTTCTTGTCTAGTGACCAGAAGGGAAAGAGAGAGAGTGAGAAGACTGATCCCTTTAAAGTCAGGACACATCATCTCCTGTCATTCTAAGCTGCTTTAATGCTGTGATTCAGAGACTAAGCTGATATCAATCAGCTAGTTGGGGTTACTGTTTTCTGAACTTCCATACAATTCAATTTGCCACTCAAGAGCTTTTAAGGAAGGCTCTTTCTGTGAGGGATTCTCTCTAAGCCTTCAAACGTATTTGAATTGAAAACAGACCCTGACCTTTTATTATACCCTGTTTTATATTTTTAGATACCTAAAATATGTGCAGGGTATATGTTTATTGTTGTACATTTTGTCACTGATATGTGATGTAACATCATGTGGATACAACCGTGCATGGCTAACTCCCTGACACTTTGGAGCATTTCTCCCTGAGGATTTTTATGTATAGCTTTTATCTCTGTCTATGGAGACAGAGAAACAGCCGTGCTGAAAAATCAAAAACTCATTATGGATCTCATTTTATAAGATGACATAAACGTGTTAAGTCTCCAAGCCTAGTCATGCTTTCTTGTAGTGCTTCACCGAGAACAACGAACCATGGAGCCAATGCATACAAAATTGCTGTTATGTGGTGGCCATTTAAACAGTTCCTTACAAGAGTTTTCTGTTCACAAAGGCTTAGATGCATTGATTGATTTTACTGAACTCTGCCTTGTGCCATTTTTGTATTTTATGTGATTTTAAAATGATCCAGAGGTATAGATATGTGGGGGGCAAAAAGAGAGCAATATTCCACAAATACAGATTCTGTCTCCCATTATTTTTTTTCACTCTCCTAATCTGTTGGAGCCCCCAATGGGGCAGTGGGTTAAACCGTGGAACTGCTGAGGTTGTTGACCGAAAGGTCGCAGGTTTGAATCCGGGAAGTGGCATGAGCTTTTGCTGTCAGCCCCAGCTTCTGCCAGCCTAGCAGTTCGAAAACATGCAAATGTGAGTAGATCAATAGGTACCGCCTTGGCGG
This sequence comes from Anolis sagrei, assembly GCF_037176765.1. Classification (NCBI taxonomy): domain Eukaryota; kingdom Metazoa; phylum Chordata; class Lepidosauria; order Squamata; family Anolidae; genus Anolis; species Anolis sagrei. The sequence goes on from NC_090023.1 coordinate 258,064,613, forward strand.
GAAGGTAATGGCACTCCATGCAGTCATGCCAACAAAATGACCTTAGAGACGTCTACGGACAACACCGGCTCTTAGGCTTAGAAATGGAGACGAGCACCACATCCCAGAGTCAGACACAACTGGACAATGTCAGGGGAAAACCTTCACCTTTACCTAATCTATAGCATTGCAGAAACTTAAGAAATCAGTAGAGCCTTAAATCAGTAACTTAAGAAATCAGTAGAGCCTTTAAGAAATACAGTTTAGGAATCTAAAGAAAAGTGACTAAGAAAGCAGAGCAAATATAAGTATTTTCATTATGTATATTCAGTTTCTCTCTTTCTACAATTCCAGGAATTTGGCAAAATTTATGGTGGAATGAAAATCACATGTAGTTCGCATCTTTACCAATTCACACACTGTCTTGCTAAAGAAAAGATATGCCACACAGATGATCAGTAAAGAATAAGGTGTTTACTCTTTGTTATGTAGAGCAACATATATACAGTCATGAGAACAGTTGCATTGACTCACACAGTGTCCTTTGAGAGATTCAAATGATCTTTAGGTGTCCATATGAGAGATCTTCCAGTAGCCAAGAAGCAAAAAAATACAAACCTGTCTTGGCAAGCTCCTGCACAGAAAACTTAAACATGTAACTGTTGCCAAAACTCCCAGACGCAGCTAGCTGCTGGGCATGGCCCAACCAATCAGCTTCGTGTTTTGCATTTTTCAGTTAACACACTCACCAACTGTTTTTTACATGCTCCAACAAAATTCTCGTAGTGTTTTCCTTTTATTTTGTCCCTTTATAACTCCACCTGAAACCACTCTGATAGCAACTGAAAGACACGTAAAAATAAATTAATAATTTTTTGCTGTAGCTTATTTCATTCCCAATATCAGCAGCCAGTGGTGATGCCATGTTCCACATTATGAGGAGAAGAAGAAAGGAATGACTTTATGCTTCTTGTAGCACTGAGTTCTGCTCTGAGTCTTTAAGGGATGAGGATGAGAGCAGCAAGGAAGAGAGAAAAACAAGGTCTATAAATAAAGAGAACAGCTGGCAGGTGCATCGTCCTTATGGCAATTGCTGGGAGAAAAGACATCATTTTGTAGGCAAATAACAAAATGGATGCAGTCAAGCTGTAATCAGATCAGAAGCGGAAAGGCCACAAAAGCGTTGTATTCTGTTATTTTAGTAGCAATGAAAATGGCTCTTTCCCTGTCAGATGATGTGAGGATGATGACAGCTCTTTCCATACTTGGTTGGTTCTCAGTGGAAACACGGGAGAGAGCATTTCCAGAAGAAACAACATTTATTTCTCCTCCTGGCTCCTGGTGGCACTTCAGTGCATTCATACAGAGCAAAGCTGCCCAAAGTATTACTCCCTGACACCTTTGTGTACCAGAAGACATATCCTGCAGATATGCCCAATTACATGCTGAAATCACATTTCCAATGCTGGTAATGAGAACCTTCTGAAAGTGCCCTTGAGGCATATCTACATTATAAACAGATATAAACTGTATATCAATTTATCTGTCACAGCGTTCTTGATGGGATTTTGCAGATTATGGTTTGGAGAAAACTAGAATTTATTGCCTTCACACCACACCCAAGTTGTTCTCTGGGAACAAGTAATAACTGTGAAACAAATTTTATTCTGTAAGACACTCTGTTGGCTTAATTCGGTTTTTTTCCAATACTATGCAATACAATCATAAGCCATTGCTGCTTGATCAACAGATGTGTAATTTGCAAATCTAAGCACCTACCTTAAACAGACAAGAGTTCTTTCTCCCACCCTGGACATTCCACAGATATCTAAACCCCATTTTCCTAGATTCCAACAGACCTCACAACCTCTGAGGATGCCTACCATAGATGGAGGTGAAATGGCAGGAAAGAATGCTTCTGGAATATGGCCCAAAAAACTTACAGCAACCCAGTGATTCCGGCCATGACAGCCTTCAACAACACAATTGTTGCATGGTTTCATGCTTCAAAAAAGTTGCTGGTTAATTTTAAAATGTCTTTTCTGTAGTTTCTGAGATCCCTACCTGTTAATATTACTTTGGGAATCTGAACCAAAATCTGAACCATTGATGCCCTTTTTACTTCCAGTAGGACACACCTCTGTCTTCCATAGGGCAAACAGTGTTCTTGCTCTTTACTGGTCACCTTCTACCATGGTCATAATTGCTGATGCTCATTTAGGTTGTGTTTTTTTAAAAACTACCTGTGTGTAGTTCATCAAATTTGGGATCAGTGACAGACACAAAGACAGTTTGCTAAGTGATATATATTGAGCTCCAAGAGATTTTTCCTGGGGAACTCTGCATTACTTTCTCTTAGCTTCCAAGGTGATATTCACTATGTATTCTATGGGGTCCTCGAGAGCATTACCAGTTCTTCAAATGAGAATATGAGTCATGGCACTTCGTAATCTCATTGTTCCTCCTATCTTTCACTGTCTTTTAGCATTTAAATGCAACGACCTCATATGCTTAGGTAGGGTGGAGCTACGGGGAGTGGGCATTGTCAGTAGAAACCCCCATTATAAAATGTTTTCCCCAGAAAGATCTGACCTTGCAGACTTTTTGAGGGCAGGAAACATTTTTCAAATTGTCATACTCTTTTGAATCTGCTACATTTTTGCATCTGTAGCAATTTTAACAGTGTGATATTTTTAGACCTTCATTCTCTTAATGCTTGATTTATTTCAGTTTCTGCTAGAGTTATTGATTGTTTTATGCTGCTGCTTTTTATTTGAAGCACACGGATTACGTTTTTATTCGTCTTGCTTCCTTTTTTTAAGCAAAACGATACCATACATTATTTGCTTCACATTCCCTTTTTACAAAGTGACATATGATCTCTCATGTTGATTCAATTACTGTCAACTTCTGTCTTCCTGGCACCTTGTCTTAAAACAAATAAACTGCCTTTTCATCCACAAAGCATTTTTTTCTTGATGTGCGAGCTATTTGCTTAATGGTAATTAATAAATCGAACAAGCAATCAAACAAAACACATTCCAAAATATATCAAATTTGGTGCGAATAGAACAGCATGATTAATTCATGCCTAACGAAACAATGCTGTAATGACATGATTCATGAATATCAGGAAAATATAATACTACTATGGGAGACAGATAAATAGGTAAAACTTATAGTCCAAAATGCATTGGCCTTCAAATTAGTCATTGTATTGCAAAGCTTTATAAAAGAAAGAGTAGAAGTAGAATGAAACATTAATGATATTCTAAATCAAAGCTGTGACCCAGAGAGTCTAAGTTGGATTCACAAGATCTAATAAATAGTGATTAATTCACAGGATAATTACTCAGTGTGCATATGGATCTTGTAGCACCTTTGTGACTGAAAGAAAGAAGTTGGTATCATAAGTTTTATAGACGAAGGGTGCATCTACACCGTAGAAAGAATGCAGTTAACCAGGGACTACTTGAGCAGGGACTACTCTCCAATATTAGTACCAAAAGTATGAATCAGTTTTTTGGTCAACTTTAGGTTTGGTTTGGTTCAGAAAATTCAGAAAATTGCATTGGATAGATCATCATCTCTAGTTTCTGATACAGAACATATGCAATCCAGTAGTTGCCATCTGGTTGCCCACAGAAAATAATATTTAATAATCTAGACCTGATGTGGTAGTCGTAATCTTTCGAGGGTAGCCTTGACACTACAAGAGGGTTTCACAAGACCAGTCTTGTTGCTGCATGGTTTAGATGCAACAGTGTAGAAATGGTGAGACCGCAGATTGTATTTTTGGTTTTGTGAATCTCTGGTGGTCCATGGACCACAGGTTAGAAATCACTGGTGTAGATACACCCTCAACTGCATCATCAGACTGAGTCTTAAGGCTGCAGAAGTTTCCTTTTGCCTTAAGTCTGCAGACTTCTACCTGTCCTTTCCTTCCTCACCTGCTGTGTTAATTGACTGAACAATGTCTTTGCACTTTGAACACATTTTGCAGTTCAGGAAGAAAGAAGGAAAATGAAAAGAAGAGGGGGAAACTAGGACATTTTGAAAAGGTGGGACAGCAAGATTAACTGGGACTGTTCCTGCAAAATTGAGATAGTTGCAAGATATTAACTTTTCCCCTTAAGCTTGGAACACTAGCTTCTACCAGTCTCTGGGAATGACATTCTTACTGTTTATCAAGCTAAAGCAAAATATGTTTGATTTTTTCTACTACTCTTATCACTCTCCACTGGCCTTCCTGACAACAGAATGACTATTCTGGGGAAGACACTGGATTTGTGCAGAATTTGGTCATTGAGTGATGGAACACAATTCTGACCTCTGGATCAGACAAAAAAAATGGGTTACAGTGACAGAAGTTGGATTCACGCCACTAACAGGATCCAGGCCAGAAGGCCTGGAGCATTCAAGGAATGCTTCTCACTGAAGAGGCTATTTATTTAACAAACAATGAGACAAATACTGCTCAGCAGCCTTTCAGCAGAGGCAACAAAGATAAGCACGCCATTCTTTTCTTGGATCAAGAAAAGGTGCTATTTAGGATATCAGCTGATAGAGCATTTTTTAAAAAAATGTTTGTGGTATACAGAACAAATTCTTGGATAATTTATTGAAGCCCTCAAGGGTAATGGGCACAACAATTTCTGAGCCTAGAACGGTCCTAGAAAGACTGAGATGGTCCTAAAACAGTTGAGATGAGATTCTGACCAGACCTACTGCAAATAGCATTAGCTTTCTACGTGGTTCTTGCTGTTCACTGCCAGATCCAGAAGTTGAAAGCGGGATGTTTGTTGATCACCTTTGCTGAGTTGCCTATCATTCCTGACTGCGGCTTGGGAGTGAGAGAATGCTGAAACCATTTGTTCACTTTAGCAAGGCTATTGAAGGCTTAATCTGGAGATAATCAGTTTGGCCACCACTAATCTAGGGCAGGCTTTATTTTTAACCAATGACCTGGATCACTCATTCTGGATCTCATTACTAAGAGATGCTCATTTCCTCTGTTACTTAGAACAAGAGATGGGAATAGCTTCACCTCCGTGTTTTATAACTTCAGGGGGATATCTCTAGCTCATATCCTTTTGGAGATACAAGTAATACTTTAAAATGTTTAATTACCACTGAAAGTAGAGTAGTTAATAAATCAAGTCATTTCTTCCAGAGCTAGATACCTTCATTAGAAGTGATTGATGATGCATTGTCTCTTTCTCTTTTTAAAGTACAAGGTTATAAGGCAGAGGTCATGTTTCTGAATGCATTCATTTATCAATACTTTGTTTTCCCCCTTCTTTCGTTGTGTGTTCCCTTTCCAGCTCTGCGTTAGATGCTAAGTTAAGGCAGATACAACATCTGTAGGTTCTGCTAAGCCTGCACAAGCCACAAGAAATTGACCCTCCTGCAGCATATTTATCATATGATGTAGTATAGGAATGTGAACTCGGAGGCCTGATACAGTTCACAACACTTCCCTACACTGTTTCGTCTGCTAGATGTAACAGAACTGAGCTTTGCAGGCAGAAAAACTGTTGCATGGCTCTGAGCTCAATTTTGCAGGTAGAAAACCTTATGCATGGAATTGGGTGTAGATTAGTAAGTAGGAAACCTCTTCCACTGTTGTATAGAATTTCACTGGGTTTTGCATCAGGAAAGTAAATGTGATGGAACTGCTATTGTAAGGTCTATGTGCTGATCTATGCTTTGTAGGCAGGCATACTGTTGAATTGAGGATTATTCTTGTGTAGACATGCAAAACATTGAATTATGCTCAGAAAATGGAAGTTATTGGGTTGTTGTAGGTTTTTTCGGGCTATATGGCCATGGTCCAGAGGCATTCTCTCCTGACGTTTCGCTTGCATTTATGGCAAGCATCCTCAGAGGTAGTGAGGTCTGCTGGAATTAGGAAAAAGGGTTTATATATCTGTGGAATGACCAGGGTGAGACAAAGGACTCTTGTCTGCTGGAGCTAGGTGTGAATATTTCAACTGACCACCTTGATTAGCATGTAATGGCCTGACAGTGCCTCGAGCAAACTTTTGTTGAGAGATGATTAGATGTCCTTGTTTGTTTCCTCTCTGTTGTTGTGCTGTTGTAATTTTAGAGTTTTTTAATACTGGTAGCCAGATTTTGTTCATTTTCATGATTTCCTCCTTTCTGTTGAAATTGTCCACATGCTTGTGTATTTCAATGGCTTCTCTGTGTAGTCTGACATGGTGGTTGTGAGAGTGGTCCAGCATTTCTGTGTTCTTAAATAAATAAATAAATAAATAACTGCATTTCTTAATAATCAAGAACTAGGTCTGAGCTACTCTAACACCCAAAGAGAAGGGAAAATCACCAATCACTACATCTCTCTGAAACACACACAGATCTCAAAGCACACAGAACATACTCCGATATTAGAAAAAAGAAGGGTTAGAAAAAGAAGTCAGATTTTAAAAGGCTTACAGTAGAAAAGTATATGTTCTACACAATCAATCAGAATGAGAACAGAAACAGAAAGGAGAGAGAAAATAGTTACATTCCCACTATCATTCAGGAGACATGGGGAAAGGGAAACCCTCAGAGCAGGCCTGTAGCCAGGATTTCGTTTCGGGGGGGGGGGGGTGTGAATTTTTTTCAGGGGGGGTTTCGGGTGGGCTGAGTCTGAGTGAAAGAGTGTCTAGCCTAGCAAACCTTTTGTATCATTACCCCAATACCCCCATGCATATGAGATATATTGAGCATGGTGATCAGATCATGATATGAATAAACATAACAGTTTAAGTAATGCACCAGTAAGGCCTTTTCGTGAACCACCATGAGAATTTGGGGGGGGGGGGGCTGAACCCCCCCGAGCCCCCCCCCCCCCCCCCGGCTACATGCCTGCCTCAGAGTATTCTAAGCTAATGAAACTGTTTCTCATTGAGGGCTTGAGACTTGAGCAGTGTGGGGTTGAATCCCAGCAACTTGTTCTCCTAATTCTTTCATTTGAGCACCAGATTACAACTCTGGGGACCATTGATACTATGAATCTCTTCAATCAGGGAAACCTACTGGGTGACCATGGGTGAGTCACATACTTTCAGCTCCGGAAAAACCCGTGACCGTTTCACCTTAGGCAGCTTGAAAGCACACAACAACAACAAACTGTGATGAGTAATGGAATGGAACACCTCAGCAAGCGAGAGTCCAAAAGTGGCAGGCTCACACCCAGAACCTCAATCAATGGCTGATACCAAATGAGAGACTCCCCCTTTGGAAGGCGACTTCGAAGGTGCTGAACAAACTGCGCTCTAGCACCACAAGATGCAGAGCCAACCTTCAGAAATGGGGCTACAAAGTGGAATCCACGACATGCGAGTGTGGAGAAGAGCAAACTACAGACCACCTGCTGCAATGCGACCTGAGCCCTGCCACATGCGCAATGGAGGACCTTCTTGCGGCAACACCAGAAGCACTCCAAGTGGCCAGATACTGGTCAAAGGACATTTAATCAACCACCAAGCTTGCAAACTCTGTGTCTTTTGTATGTTTGTGTGTTTCTTCTGTCAAAAATGTAATACAACTGTTCGGTTGCCTGACACGATAAATAAATAAAATAAATTGAATGGATTACTTACTTCTATAGTTGAGGGATATGTACACAGATAAGAATGTATGTAACTGGACATGCCTACTTTGTTTTGCCCCTTCTTCTTTTGCCTCACCTATTGCTAGAATGGCTTGCAATGGAATGGTCAAAAGGGTTTTCTGCTCCTTTTAGTAAGAGTTTGTTCCATGAACTGGTATTGTCAAGCACACAGGCTCCATAACATTCTGTTACATTTTGTCAGGAAATGACCTGGGTTTCCAAACCAGAAAATGTGATGCTGTGTTTTCCAAACATTAAATTATTATGCCACCCACAACATCAGAGAGCTATTTTTCAGGAGCTTAACCATGTAGGCTGGCAATAAATCACTGCATAATAAAGTTAAGATTGTTCCGTTTACTGTTCAACATAAAGCACTATATAAGAAATATTGATGAGCCAGTCCCCCAAGGGAAATATTGAGCCATCCCTTTAGGGAAAGCAATACTCATAGCATCTATTTTTGCACAAACTACAATCTATGGTGCCAAAAGCTGTCTGGAGAACAGCTGCTGCCACACTCTCCCTTCTCCTTCATTGGGAATCTGAGCCAAAACCAAAATCTTTATTTGCCACCATAAAACTAAGGCAGGGTATATGTTGCATACGCAACACTCACTTTTGATATAAAGCTAAATGGTTGTAGGGCTCATTTTTACACATAAAATGAACATATTCCATGAAATTTTATTGAGATTCCTTGAGTACTACTTGTATTAAACCTGGAGCTTGGAGTGCTAACAAAATATCCTTAGCATCTCAACAGTTGCACAAAGCCTTGACAAGTTACACTTGTGAATCATCGCCTATTTTTTCCCATTCCTTCATATCTTCTGTTCTCCAATCCTAGGTTTCCAGAACCATGCACAATTTTTAAAGTACATAGAAAAATATAGAGCGCCATCCTGTTAAGATGTTACAAGTTAAGATTACAAGTGTGTATCTGTTTCCTATTCACATTATAATTATGGTACCATTGCAATTAATACTTGGATGGGAGACTGCTAAGGAACATATATATTAAGCAATATTTTAGAGGGAGGAACTGGCAAAACTACCTCTGAATATTCCTTGCCTAAGAAAACTCTATGGAATTCATGGGATCATCATAAATTGACAACTGACTTGAAGACAGATACTTACACTTGAATTGCTATGAACCCACCTTAAAAGCCAGTCAACTGAACCAACAAACAAGAGTTCTATAGCACTAGTTGTAAAGAGGCCACCAATTTGTAACGATGCCACCAGTTTGTAAACGTTTGTAAAGAAGCCACCATTTTGTAAGGACTTACTAAATTGATAACACAACTAAGAGCTTGTAATATTGAATTGGTCTTTCTTCAATGTGTGACGTGACTTAACTTGAAAGTATTTGTAACAGAAACTTGGCTTTCGAAGAAACTGTAACAAGTTTATTGAAGTATAGTAGAAGCTTGATGGTTTCAATGTTTCTCAACTCTTAAAGGCAGATTTCTTCAGAGGTTACATTTAATACATTTCATAAAACAACTATTAAGAGGACTATTCCTTTCACTAAACAGGTTTAGAACTTATTTTCCTTCAAAATGTGTTTCTTTCCTTAACCAATTATTTCAGGCACAAGCTTATTCTTTCCTTATGTTATTTCTGTTGCAGTAAAGATGCTTACTGGGTTTCTCTCACCCTTTCTATTCATATACTAACTACTAGGACTGGTCAATTCGTTTCGTTAATTTGTAATTCGTTAAAAAATTCGTTAATTTTTGAATTACGAAACGATTACAAAACTTTTTTTTAACCTGGAAATGTTTTTAAATATCGAAACGGCAGGCGCCAAAAAATTTTGTATTTCCGTCCATTTCGGAAATACATAAGATGGCCGCCTGCCGATGCTTGCTGGGAGCTCTCCTCTCTCGGCGCCAGCTGAGCAAGCGAGCGAGAGGGCGAGCGAGAGGGGCGAGCGAGCAGCGAGCGAGAGGGGCGAGCGAGCGGTGAGCGAGCGGCGAGCGAGAGGGCCCGCCAGAGTGAGTGCCTGCCTTCCCTCCTTAATAATAATTTTAATTTCTCCTCCCTATTCTACTAAATTAATAATTAAATTTTAAAAATATTTAAAAATATTGAAAAAAAAGGGCGCCATCTTTACAAAATGTTTTGTAAATATTTACGAAATTTCGTAAATACCGAACTTTTTTTTGGAAAATTTTGTAATTATTTTAAATATCGAAACAAAAAAAAACCCCAATTACAAATCGATTTTAGAAACAAATTTTTGCGTTGTTACCCAGGCCTACTAACTACTAACCTAAATGAGTCAACTTGACCTATCTAAACCTCACAGGCTAAAAGCCTAAACCCTCCTGATTCTCAACACAGTAGAATCAGCCTTTCCCTGTAGTTCTTAGACTACAGACTACCTTTCTGGTTCTCAGCACACAACAGAACCAGCCTTCCCTGTAGTTTACTGACTACAGACTAAAGTGTTTTAAAATGGCTGCACTGCCAAGTGGCATTTGGCTCCGCCCCTTTTTCCATGGCAACCCAGCTCAGAGTGAGCTAAGCTGGCTACCACCCCCCCCCCCCAGTTATCAGTTATGCTAGTTTAAATACTTACCCTTTTAAACACCTATCTATTATTATACATAACTGTAGATTAAAATTCACACTTTACCACACTAGTAAACATGGTTCTTTAAACATTGGAATATAGTTCCATGCATATCATGTTAGGATAAACCCTAGATTTCAATCAATAACCCTACAAAGATGATGTAGATGTAGATGTGATTGGACCAAGATGGACGTAATCCAGTTGTTCAAATGGCTGCAAAATCAGAGGATATTCCAGAGTTCCCTGATAACTCTGGAGTATCCACCAAGTTTGCTTAGGCTGGATCTACACTGCTATATAAAATCCAGATTATATGCTTTGAACTGGATTGAGCCATTCCTTTAGGGAAAGCAATACTCATAGCATCTATTTCTGCACAAACTACAATCCCTGGTGCCAAAAGCTGTCTGGAGAACAGCTGCTGCCACACTCCCTTCTCCTTCATTGGGAATCTGAGCCAAAACCAGCTATGCTGTAGCATAGCTGGTTATTCACTAGCAGCAATTAATCACGGCTGACTGGAAGGTGGCAAGTTCAAAGCCCAAGTTGAGGTTGAGTTCCCGACTGTTAATAGCCCAGCTTACTGTTCACCTAAGCAGTTTGAAAACAGCTGAGCTGTGAGTAGAGAAATTAGGGACCACTTAAAGAGGTGCAGTTAATTTACTACACCATAAAAAGAGCAAGGAGGAAATACTACAATCAAAGGCTTAGCGTCATAGTGGATGAAAGCAACAGCTCCCCCTATGACCGGAATCAAGCAACCTCCAGGAGTTGAAACTGGGAAAAAAATCTAAATGACCTCTATCTGTATGTATGTCTTGGATGTAAAAAATGGCATTGAATGCTTGCTGTTTATATGTGCATTGTGATCTGCCCTGAGTCCCCTTCAGGGTGAGAAGGGCAGAATATCAATACTGTAAATGAATGAATAAATAAATATTATCTGGTTCAAAGCAGATAATCTGGATTATTTGATTTGATAATCTGTATTATATGGCAGTGTAGATTCAGTCTTAGTGTGGAACAAAGTCAAATTAAGAGCAAAAACTTCTGGATATTTACCAGAAGTTGCCATGCATCATGAAGTCTGCCATCACTGGATAAGCAGTGAGTACAGATTTCTTTGCTACTGTGCCATAGGTAAACTCTACTAAAAAGAGGATTCTGCTGAAAAGGGGAGAGGAGTAAATCTTTGTGAAAACTGAAATGTTTGTTCCCAAGAAGACTATATGTGAAAATGGATTATCTCCCACTGTTACAAAATCTTCCAGATTTTTCAGGCTGTCTCCTTTTCTTTATTATGGAACAGAGGTTGGATGGCCATCTGTCAGGGGTGATTTGAATGCAACATTCCTGCTTCTTGGCAGGGGGTTGGACTGGATGGCCCATGAGGTCTCTTCCAACTCTTTGATTCTATGATTCTATGATTCTATGAAACATCTATGTCCTTTTAGCATAGAAAAATCTGTGTTGTTACTGTTATTATATTTATTTGTTCCCTGAATGGCTGCCTTTGAACATTATCTCTGCCTCTTGCTCAGAAGACATTTTAAAAATAAACTTAGGCCTTTATTCACATGTTCACATTGTCTGAAAATGTCTGCAGTTCCAGTCCTAAGTTGGTTTGTGCAGACGACAGGCTATGTGTAAATCAAGTAGAAATTGTATGTAATACAGTATGAAGTTACAAGTTTAATATGCTCCTCTGGAAAAGCCACAAGAGGCCAAAAGACATTAGTCTTTTCAGTTAAGAAAGAACTATCATTTCAAGCATCTTGAGACTTGCTTGTTTTTTCTCCTGGGACTGTCTTGAAAGCAATGCTGTCACAGGTCAAAGAATCCGTGTGCTTTGCATACAGAAGGTCTGAGGTTCAGCTTCTGACATTTCCAGTTAATAGAAGAATAAAGTTGATGTCAGTGTATAGAGCTACCTTGGAGAGCTCTTGCCCTTCACAGTCATTTAGGACCTCGTTACGTGGAGTTTATTCTCCATCATAGGATAGGACACTTCATCTCTATTTCAAGGACAAAGAGAATTGGAGCCCATCACATGTATTTATTTACTTACTTACTTACTTACTTACTTACTTACTTACTATATTTCTATACCGCTTTTCTCAGCCCTCAGGCGACTCAAAGCGGTGAACAACATCAGTACAAAACATCACAAAACAAGTATAGACCAATTAAAAACAATTATCACATAAATCATTAACATCAGTATAACAATCATTAGTGCCTCAACGGTAAAATCAGAATCCAGTCTCGTCATCCATTATTCCATATTCCTATGTTCAATTACAATGTTTAATCAAATGCTTGTTCAAACAGCCAGGTCTTCACTTTCCTCCGAAACGCCAGCAGCTAGGGGGCCAATCTGATATCTGCAGGCAGGACGTTCAACAACCGAGGGGCCACCACTGAGAAGGCCCTGTCTCTCGTCCCCACCAAGCGCGCCTGTGATGCAGGCGGGACAGAGAGCAGGGCCTCCCCAGATGATCTTAATGCCTACTTCCAGCCATTATCCGTTGTCCTTCATCCTTAAAATTGAGATGAAGTGTGCTGAAAGGAGGGAGTGCAGAATACGGGTGAGCATTCATCTGTCAGGGGTGCTTTGAATGTGATTTTCTGGCTTCTTGGCAGAATTTATTTATTTATTTAATTATTATTTAGAACATTTGTATCCTGTCCTATTCTCGACCTCTGAAAAGGGACTCAGGGCAGCTTCCAACAATATAAAAACACCAATAAAATACACGATTACATAAAATGATAATAAATATACATTTATAAACAGTACAGCAAGTTTAAAACATGCTCCAAATCAGTCCAAAAAATGTGGTCCATACAATGTCATCTAAGCCAATAAAAACCATCTATTCTGTGAACGCTTGCTCCCACAGCCAAGTCTTAAGTGTCTTTCAAAAAGTCAGGAGGGAAGGGGCAGATCTAACCTGTTTAAGGAGGGAGTTCCACGGCCGGGGGGCCACCACGGAGAAGGCCCTGTCTCTCGTCCCCACCAAACACAACTGCGATGGTGGCAGGACCGAGAGTAGGGCCTCCCCAGATGATCTTAAAGTCCTTGATGGCTCATAGGGAGAGACACATTCGGACAGGTAAAGTGAGCCAGAACCGTTTAGGGTTAGAATTGTGTTGGACTGGATGGCCCAAGGAGTCTTTTCCAACTCTATGATTCTATGATTCTGGCCCCTGAAAAACACATGTGATAGGATCTGATGGATTCACCCATGTTAAATTGTTTTAGTAACATGGAGGAATGTGCATCTCTCACCACTTTGCTTCCACCAAATTTTCTCCATAATAGTAATTTAGGCTCGAAATTCTGTTCTTGCTGGCTTTTTAACATAACACTGGTCTAATGGAGGGAAGGAAAGCCTAGCAGGAGGGGATCGTGGCAAAGGTGTTTAAAATTATACTGGTCTAGTGAAAGGAAGTAATGCTTTGCAAGAGGGGATTGTGGCAAAGTAGTTTATAATTGCACCGGTATAATGGAGGGAGGGAAGGCATGGGGGAGACTTATCAGGGCAAAGGGTTTTAAAATTCCCCCCTTTCCCTCCAAATTGGATGACGTCCATAGTAATCTTGGCTTTCAATATTGAAGTTTTCCCTGGTTTTTTTAAAAAATAATACAGAGAAGGCAGAGAACTTGATTCTCCATGTGATGGTTTGAATGTGGCAACAACAGGGGGAAAACTGAAGAGGAAAACACATGTGATGGGAAGGCAGAACTTGAAATGGGAAAATTGGAAACTGAAAGGTATGATTCCTTTCACTATGCAGATGGTCCCCCATGCTTCTCAGGGAACATGTGATGATGCCCGAAGTAGGTTAGAAAGGTCAATAGTCAAACTTAGCAGAAAGACAGCTTCATCTGTGTACTTCACCTCTCTGTCTTTGACAGTAACTTCCCTCTGTTATGAATCCTTTCCTAAGACAGTGACCGGCCAGAGCAGTTGCCACCTGAAACAGAAAGCTTTCAAGTTTTTAATTTCATGTCTGGCTGAACTGGGAAAGCGTGAAGAGCCTAGACCAGTCAGTCATTGCAACCGGATAGTGCTGATGTGGAGCATAAGCAACAGAATAACGTTTCTCATCAGTAGGTGTGAATGGGGCATGCCTGAGCCTGATCATACAAAGGGACATTAGAAAGGTAGAATCCTTCTCCCACCCCCTTCACGTCAAAGGAAGCCAAGGAGGATTAGCTGATCTCTCCGTGCCTGCATAATAGAGACCAATACTAAGCAGAGATTGAAAGGAGAGATTGCTAATATGCAAGAAATGGAAACTGTCACCTCAGTGTGTGAAATCGGAAATTATTTCTTTCCCAGATGGTCACGGTGGGCCATTCTCTATCAATATAAATGCATATCACATTATTATCCCCCGCTTTATTTTTGTCTTTGCCAGAGTGGTCATGCTTTGCATTACTATATGTCTAATATACCAGGCAACCGTGTTTAAGCTTCAATCATGTGAATGTTTACCTGGGAGTAAGGCAAAGGAAAACCTCCTCTTAACAAATCTAATCAAGAAACCCCTGTAAGCATACCTGGTCTGAAAAATACCCTTTCACACACACACACATCTGTGGAAATCCCTCCCATTTGGGCACCTATCTTTGTACAAAGATAGCTGCTTTGGCCGATTGCTACAACACACCATTCATAGAATCATAGAATCAAAGAGTTGGAAGAGACCTCATGGGCCATCCAGTCCAACCCCCTGCCAAGAAGCAGGAATATTGCATTCAAATCACTCCTGACAGATGGCCATCCAGCCTCTGTTTAAAAGCTTCCAAAGAAGGAGCCTCCACCACACTCCGGGGCAGAGAGTTCCACTGCTGAACAGCTCTCACAGTCAGGAAGTTCTTCCTCGTGTTCAGATGGAATCTCCTCTCTTGTAGTTTGAAGCCATTGTTCCGCGTCCTAGTCTCCAAGGAAGCAACATATTCATATTGTATTTTCTTGTCTTTGTACAATATCAATGCACACACATGTATGGTAAGTATTTTGTCAGGAAGAGAGATGAGGGGAAATTTATTCAGAGGATCGAAGACTGATAGGGGCAGGATAAGAATTAGAGAGATGAAAGAGAGAGCCCAGAGTCATTGCAGCTACATGTCTTCAAAATGATTTCAATTAGTGGTGATCATAAAGTCACCCTATCATGGGGTTTTCTTGGCAAGGTGTGTTGAAAGGAGACACAAGATCACACAGTAGGTTTCTGGAGCTTGGGTGGGATCCAAAAATCGGTCTCCTGAACTCCAACCCTCAAACCATGCTGGCTCTCAGCTTGATGACTAAAGACATGAATCACTGTCATATTGAGTTCATCGAAGATACTCTCCTTTTCCATTCTCTCATACTGGATACTTAAGGCTAAGCTCAACCACATCTTGTGACACAAAAATTGAGATTTTAGGAAAATAACTTGAGGGACCACATCTCCTCCTATCAACCTGCACAAGCACAGAGATCATCAGGAGAGACCCTCTTCTCAGTCCCACCATCATCAGAGGTGTGGTTGGTGGGAACGAGAGAGAGGGCCTTTTTGGTGGTGGCCCTGTGGCTCTGGAACTCCCTTCTCAAAGAGGTGCATTCAGCCCCTTCACTTTTGACCTTTCACTCACAGGTGAAGACCTTTTTATGGAAGCAGGCCTTCCCCAACAACCCATGATAGCAGCTTATCTCAGTCAGACAAGTTTTATATGGCAAAAGACTTGGAGCTCTGAGACTCTTAGTTTAATGTTTTAGGACAACCTCACTGGTCTGAGGCACAGGGATTTTAATTGTTATTTTTATGCTATTTAGAGACAGGAAAGCCTAGAGAAGACAATTATGCTGGGGAAAGTGGAAGGCAAAAGGAAGAGGGGCCGACCAAGGGCAAGATGGATGGATGGCATCCTTGAAGTGACTGGACTGACCTTGAGGGAGCTGGGGGTGGTAACGGCCAACAGGGAGCTCTGGCGTGGGCTGGTCCATGAGGTCACGAAGAGTCGGAGACAACTGAACGAATGAACAACATGTGTATGTCATTTGTGGTTTATGTAATTGGATTGTTTGTTTTATATGTTGGGTTGGGGGATGATGGTTATCTGTATTATGTAGTTTGTTTTTTCTATTTTGTTTGCCGCTTTGAGTTCCATCGATGGAAGAAAAGCAGGGGATATAGAATATATTTAAAAGAATATTTTTAAAAGTCTGGTTTTCCCATTTTTGTAGGGTTCCTGTGCCCCTAACCCAGACATGGGCAAACTTTGGCCCTCCAGGTGTTTTGGACTTCAACTCCCACAATTCCGAATTGTATGAGTTGAAGTCCAAAACACCTGGAGGGCCAAAGTTTGCCCATGCCTGCCCTAACCCATACAAAAGTAAAGGGCTTACATAGGGTTCTGGTATAATTATATTTAATCAGTTCATGTTACTTGGATTCTAAAACCATGTTTATAGGAAAACACAGAAAGTAGAGTGAGTCAAATTCTTGGTAATTCTAAGTTGGGCAAAACAATAGATCACTGCAAATGGAGAAGGGGAAATTGGGGTGTGATCCTGATGCACACTTCCTCTTATTGGGAATTTTGCTCTTCTTAGTTCAGTGTATGAAAAAAAATTCCTTGGCCTGTGTTTTAAAAAGTTTATCTTCTAAAATGAAGTTTTTGAGGAACATGAAGATCCCCACTAAGAAGATTTGGGCACAATGTCTAGTTTAGTTACATAAGTTGAAATTCTATTTTTATGATAGCAGCCTTCCCAGAGCTTACTTTCAAAAGAAAATAGCTTGCCTTTGCTTAGTTCTTGCCATTACATTTTCCCATAAAGATAAATCATGCGTACTAGATATATTTCATTGCCCTGGATTTTAAACCCAACCATTCAACTAAGCAGGCATCTTAAATGCTTTTAAAAAATACCAGTTGATCTATACATTCACCGCTACAATGGACTGGCATTTCCCCAGATTTTCATTGGCTTGTCTTAATCAAAGCTGAAAGGCATTGTCTTTTGTTGGTAACTCCGGGGTTAGTTGGTCTTGGCAAGGTTCATTGTGTCACAGCCAACGTCCCAGTTAATCCAGTTAAGAGTAATCAAGCATCGTGCTGTAAAGCATTAGCTGATTGTCTGTGGGATGACAGGATATAATTAGTGTCTTCTCGTTTGGTCATCCATGATCTGCTCCCTGCTGTGACTGGCAAGAGACTAGGAAGCCAACTTTATAGGTGGCGGGTGAACTTTAAAATTTCAAAGGGATTGTATTGACATGGAAAAGGTTGTCAAAAAAACCTTCCCTTTGAGTCTGTTATAATTGAAGGTCTGAAGCTATCTGTATCACTGCTATTTGGCATTTGGGGAGTTATTTTAACCATACTTTTACTGAATTCGTTTTAATTCAATAAAGTAATTCTTGTTGTTGCGTACCTTCAAGTCGCTACCCACATATGGTGACGTACAGTAAGCCTATCATAGGAGTTTCTATGGATTGAATCAGAAGGGGTTTGCCATTGCCTTCTTCTGAGGCTGAGATATTGTGGCCTTCAAAGGTCATCCATATGGGTTGTTGTAGGTTTTTCTGGGCTATATGGCCATGTTCTAGAGGCATTTTCTCCTGACGTTTCACCTGCATCTATGGCAAGCATCCTCAGAGGTAGTAAGGTCTGTTGGAAGTAGGAAAATTGGTTTATATATCTGTGGAATGACCAGGGTGGGGCAAAGGACTTTTGTCAGCTTTTGTTCTCAAATAATACGCTGTGTCCAGGTTGGTTAATCAGGTGCTCTGCTATGGCTGATTTCTCTGGTTGAAGTAGTCTGCAGTGCCTTTCATGTTCCTTGATTCGTGTTTGAATCAACCTGGGCACAGCATATTATTTGAGAACACAGAAATGCTGGACCACTCTCACAACCACCATGTCAGACTACACAGAGAAGCTATTGAAATCCACAAGCATGTGGACAATTTCAACAGAAAGGAAGAAACCATGAAAATGAACAAAATCTGGCAACCAGTATTAAAAAAAACTCAAAAATTACAACAGCAAAACAACAGAGAGTAAACAATCAGGCACATCAAATCACTCTCAACAAAAGATTCCCCCCAGGCACTCCAAGCCATTAAATGCTAATCAAGGTGGTCAGTTGAAACATTCACACCTAGCTGCAGCAGACAAAAGTCCTTTGTCTCACCCTGGTCATTCCACAGATATATAAACCCATTTTCCTACTTCCAACAGACCTCACTACCTCTGAGGATGCTTGCCATAGATGCAGGCAAAATGTCAGGAGAAAATGCCTTTAGAACATGGCCATATAGCCTGGAAAAAACCTACAACAACCCAGTGATTCCAGCCATGAAAGCCTTCGACGTCATCAATATGGTTTCATGGCTAAGTGGGGAGTCAAACATCAATATCCTATGGAAACCATCCATCCACCCAATATTCCCAGAAATTTTCTCTAGAGATTAATCTCTTTTCAAAATTCAACAATTCCTATCCCACCAAGTTTTCTAGCTATCACTCCCCTACTACCACTCAGTGTGAAGCAACATACATATATTGGGAAATTGGCTATGAGGAATATGGGCAGATGTATCCATGGGGAATATGTTCCTGAATTTAGTGTGGAGACAGGAAATGATGGATAAGAGCAGTTCCTATTGAAATGAACAACTTTCATTGAAGGCTACTCTTGAATTCAGCTGGTGGACTTAGATTGGGCATGGGCAAACTTTGTCTCTCCAGGTGTTTTGGACAGCTGTTTGGCTGTTAGGAATTGTGGGAGTTGAAATCCAAAACACCTGAAGGACCCAAGTTTGCCTATGCCTGACTTATATAATTCCTAGAGATATCCTAGGACCCAAGTTTGCCCATGCCTGACATATAATTCCTAGAGATATCCTCTGTTTATATAACAGAGGCCATCCAGCCTCTGTTATATAAACAGAGGCTGGATGGCCATCTGTCAGGGGTGATTTGAATGCAATATTCCTGCTTCTTGGCAGGGTGTTGGACTGGATGGGGTCTCTTCCAACTCTTTGATTCTATGATTCTAGGAATTTGCTAGGTCTTTCAACAGGACCCTATGGTCTGAAAGAAGCACACTACAGAATTGCCTAGGAGACATAGACATAGAAAGCACATACTTTGTAGGTGAAACCATGGATACTAGTCCCACCTTGGGAGAGGGGCTGGGGGTCATATTGTAATTAAGATATATTTATTTTACAAAACATATACTGGAATAGAGCTGGTTTGGGATGTTTAAGGTCACTCAAAGGACAAGAGAAAGATGCAAATTCACTCATGGCTAACCAAACTTGGGAGATGAGTGGGAAATTAACTAGCTCACTTTCCAATTTAAATCCCCTCCTCCTTGCACCCCAATGTTTGTTTTCAGCACTTTGTGTGTGGCCTAGATGAGTCTATTGTCTGAGGAGCAGAAGGATGACATTTCTTAGCAAATAAAGCAGAGGTTTCTCATTTATTTGTACTTTATTACACAACTGTCAATTAAAGGTGAATCAAATTACATCTGTTTTGACATCAGCAAGTACTTCAAAGGATTACTGAATTGTGCTTTCGGAACTACTCACATCTCTGATTGAGATGGAACACTAGACACGCACAATTAGACAATTTATTTCCCTATTGACAATAGCACTGCTGCGGCACTCAAAAGTGGGCTAGTCATTGTGCATTCGTCCTCCGCCTCCATCTAATTCTAGAAATGGTTTATGCAGCTGAGATGGAGCACAGCCTTCTTTGTTTTAATGTCCCCTTTGATTAAAAAAAGAATTCAAAAACACCTGCTATCCACTGATACACATTTTGATTCTGCTTGAGAATCTCAAACTCTTTAGTGGGTGAATAGAAATGCCGCTCAATGTTATCTAAGTATTAAAAGCTTACATTCATGTTTACTAGCTGAGCCTGTAGTCTGTCCTTGATTTACTTAGATGCCTTACCTGAAGGGCAATGCAAGGCATCTCACTGCTTTTAGGCAAAGGATACAATCTTCACTTCATCAGGTATCACAGGAAAAAGGCAACCAAAGCCATGACAGCTTTAAGCTTCCATTTAAGTGGTCGGTGAATGTGCTCCAAGTTTGAGTCAGGATTTTAAATGTGCTTTCCAATGGACTGAACACCCATGAGGTATAGTCTGAACTTTAAATGCAAGGTTCTGAATCCTATTTAGGGGTAGGATTTTGCATTTTGTATAATTCAGACTGAAACGTGGAGTGGATTTTTCAGCCCCCCCGCCCTTTTCCTGGAAATTATCAATTGCTTCCCTATAATACAATGCAATTGCTGTACTTTCTCTTGAGGACTTGGCTATGGGGATTGTCATGATGAGCACCTGCTACACCAGGAATGGTCAATTGATGAGAGAAGAGGACTACATTAGAATCACAGAAGATCTTGGACCTACTGTTAAGAACCAAAGGCCCAGCAAAATAGCACAATCTGCTAGAAATTCAGTTGGGATGGAACCCAATTTCTTGTATCAATAAAACCCTGTAATATGTACCCACTAGCCTACACTCTGGAGCCCCCGGTGGCGCAGTGGGTTAAAGCACTGAGCTGCTGAGCTTGTTGATCGAAAGGTCGCAGGTTCGATTCTGGGGAGCGGCGTGAGCTTCCGCTGTCAGCCCTAACTTCTGCCAACCTAGCAGTTCGAAAACATGCAAATGTGAGTAGATCAATAGGTACCGCTCTGGCGGGAAGGTAACGGCGCTCCATGCAGTCATGCTGGCCACATGACCTTGGAGGTGTCTATGGACAACGCTGGCTCTTCGTCTTAGAAATGGAGATGAGCACCACACCCCAGAGTCAGACATGACTGGAGTTAATGTCAGGGGACTACCTTTACCTTAGCCTACACTCTGTGGGCCTCAAATTTGGGGAAGTCTCATAGGGAAGGAGGCAGTTGTTATTGTAGACATTGTTCAAGTGGTTTCCAACTTATGGTGATCTTAAAGCAGTCCTATCACAGCATTTTCTGGATCTGAGAGTGTGACTCACTCAAGGTCACCCAATAGGTTCCCATGGCCAAGTGGGTAATCAAACTCTGGCCTCCTTGAGTAGATCAATACTCAAACAGGAACCCCCAGTAGTGCAATGGGTTAAACCCTTGTGCTGGCAGAACCTCTGACAGGTGAGTTGTTCAAATCTGGGAGGAGCAGGTTGAGCTCCCTCTGTCAGCTCCAACTCCCCATATGGGGACATGAGAGAGGCCTCCGACAAGGGTGGTAAAACGTCAAAAACATCTGGGCGTCTTCTGGGCAACATCCTTGCAGATAGCCAATTCTCTCACACCAGAAGCGACTTGTCTCAAGTTCCTTCTGATACACACAAAACCAAACCACCATACCATGCTGGCTCTCTCTTTCAGATATCCTGCCCCAAATCTTTGCAAATGTGACAGCTACTTTACCTCTTTTCCCAGACAATTTAAGCAAAGTGGAAGAAAGCACTACAAAACTGTAACCTGGTTGTTGCCTCGATGCCAAGGCAACATCAACAGCGTATGTACGTGACCTTGATGTGGGTTTAGAAACTGGCTGCTAAAAGGTCAGATGTGCATGTCGGAAGAGCATTGATATCCTTTATGGAGAGCAGTTTTATAGCAGATAATCTGGATAGCTAGCACAGCTGCCAACAGATGGGGATTATGCTTAAACCAACTGCCCCTGAAAAAATATCTCCAGTTCTCGACACAAGATGCAAACAAGCTTTTAAAGCACTAATAATCTGTTATCAGCCAAGATGATATATGTGTGTACTGCATAAGGCAAAGCAGCTCCTAAGTAATCATGTTTGAAATGAGATCCACTCTTGTCTCTTGTCACTTGGAGGCCTGTTTTCTTGATTACTTTTCATTCATTATGAATGGGATACAAAACACTTCTATGGTCTGTTGGTAAGTAGCAAGATTTCTCAAAATTTAGAACACTTTATACATTGTTGCCACTAGGGATAGAGGAAGAAAAATGGTTTCCATTTGAATTGTGAATCAAACTTCTGTGTATGAGCTAACGTGTGGATCAGAACACAACTATCCTTCAGGTTTTGCAGCTCTGTGAACTGTGTGATGCAGTTGTATGGCTAAAAATGGCATACAAACATTTATAAGCATAGTTCTGTTGGTCTGCATTACCATAAGAAGATGTGAAGGAATCCTGAGGCACTTTTAGACCAGAAGAGAGAACTTTTGTAGTCTGAGGTTTTATAGAATTGGTCTGTTTCATCAGAAACATCTAAGTCCTTAATCATTTAGGACACCTCTAGCTGAAAGCTAAATAGGAATCTTGGTGGTCCAATTTTATTGGAATCTTTTCAAAGGGCTCAAGCCCTTCTGTCTCCCTTTCTGAGATCAAGGATCTGGTATTTCCTGGCAGTCTCCCTTCCAAGTACTGACCTGGCTTGATTGTATTTAGTTTCCAGACCAATGAAGTACAAATGGAATGTAATCTGACCAGCATATGTTGATATGAATTCATATTCACATAAATGTATTGTACTTCTCTTCCTGTGTCCATTAGAATCAGAATCAGTTGGAAGAGACCTCATGGGTCATCCAGTCCAACTCCATTTGGCCAAGAAGCAGGAAAACTGCATTCTAATCATCGCCAATATATGGCCATCCAGCCTCTGCTTAAAAGCCTTCAAAGAAGGAGCCTCCACCACAGAGAGTTCCACTGCTGAACAGCTCTCACAGTCAGGAAGTTCTTCCTCATGTTCAGGTGGAATCTCCTTTCCTGTAGTTTGAAGCCATTGTTCCTCATCCTAGTCTCCAGGGCAGCACAAAAAAAGCTTGCTCCCTTATTCCTATGACTTTCCCACACATATTTATATATGGTTATCATGTCTCCTCTCAGTCTTTTCTTCTGCAGGCTAAACGTGTCCAGCTCTTTAAGCTGTTCCTCATAGGGCTTGTTCTCCAGACCCTTGATCCTTTGAGTTGCCCTCCTCTGGACACATTCCAGCTTGTCAACATCTCCCTTCAATTGTGGTGCCCAGAGTTGGACACAGTATTCCAGAAGGGGTCTGATCAAGGCAGAATAGCGGGGTAGCATAACTTCCCTGGATCTGGACACTATACTCCTATTGATGCAGGCCAAAATCCCATTGGCTTTTTTTGCCTCCACATTACACTGTTAGCTCATGTTTAACTTGCTGTCCATGAGGACCCCAAGATCTATGAATGAAAATATGCAGATGATCAGTGAAGACAAGGAGTTTACTCTTTGAAATGCAGAGCAACGTATATACAATCATGTGAAAGGTGCATTGACTCACACAGTGTCCTTTGAGAGAGATGAAATGGTCTTTAGGTATCCACGTGGAAGATCTTCTTCCAGCAACTCATGAAGCGATAACTGTCTCTCTCTGTAAGCTCTTGCACAGCTAAAGCCCAAATATGTAACTGTTGCCAAAACTCCCAGGCTCAGCTAGCTTATTGGATGTGGCCCAATCAATCAGCTTCGTTGTTTGCATTTTCAGTTAACACACTCACCAAATGATTTTTTTACATGACCTAACAGGTACTACCTTTTTTCTGAAGAATCTGCTGGAATTCATATGGGAGAAAGGTGCTAAACAGACACTCATCCCCAGTAGATGGCAAGTATTACAGAAGGGAGAAGACAATGAATAATGACAAGCATTCATAGGCACCCATTGGGTGAACAAGACATATCTTTTGAATGAGGGGCCCAGAGAAGACTACCACTGGAACCCCCTTCCCAAGAATTGGGACTTTTACATGGAGTTCCTCTGGAAATGTCTTCCTCAAATAATAATGCCTGACTGGATGGCAATCCACTAGCTTTCGCTTGTAGCCAGATTGACATCCACTTGCCTCCAAAGATCTTGCACTAAGCAACTCCCCATTTCAGATTGCAATTTAAATAGCTTATTGAAATGTCCCCAATTCAACCTCAGCCTTGTATCTTATTTCCAGAGCCATAAAGGAAATGCAAAGCCTATCAGCTGAAAAGGAAATCAGCCAACTGATGAGCTTGCAGACTCATGTGTGCATGATGATATTACATGTAATGGGCCTCGGTTCCTATTTGTTTTTTATTCACTTCAGTTGCTGCCTTTAACAGCTGACTCCATTTAATCATAAGAAGAAGAGGCAAGACGATTCACTCTTTTTAATATATAAGTTCAGAAAACTCATGTATTTTAATTTGTTTCTCTCCCTCAATGATGTTTATTGAATATGTATGATGCTGCCTTTCAACAAATAGACAGTAGTTGATTTTATAGGACATTGCATTTAGAAAACAGAAATCCAAACAGTCTTCCTTCTTGAAGCTGGAACAAGAGCTGTTCTGTACATTACACAGAAAGAGGGGATCCAATTCTAGCTTGTACTATTTCAGACATCTGGATGGATATTATCATGCTAAATACTCTTCAAAGTAGAACTTCTCTGAACTTTCAGGCTCAGTCCTATGCATATTAGTCTGATTTTTTTTGCCTTGATATTCTAGGTTATATAGCTGTGTGGAAGGACCCCTAGAAATTTTAAGTCCTAAGAGAGTCTTGATCTATCAGCTGTAGCCTGCATTCGTATTTTAGAGCTCTCCTGTGTTTGACTCAGCTTTTGAAGCATCTAAAGTGCAGCTAATTTTGGGGACCGCCCCCTCCCATCTGCATTGCCCTAGTTTCTGAATCTAGATTAACAACATTGAATTAGGCAATATGGCAGTATAGACTCATACAATTCAGTTCAAAGCAGTTATTCAGCATTCTGAAACTGGATTATATGGCAGTGTACAGAAGGAGGAGGAGGAGGTGGTGGTGGTGGTGGTGGTTCCTCTGGCACAAGCCAAGGTGGTCCCAGTGGTGATCGGCACACTGGGTGCACTGCCTAAAGACCTTGGCCTGCACTTAAACACAATCGGCGCTGACAAAATTACCATCTGCCAGCTGCAGAAGGCCACCTTACTGGGATCTGCACACATTATTCGCTGATACATCACACAGTCCCAGACACTTGGGAAGTGTCTGACATGTGATCCAATTCAACAGCCAGCAGAGTGTCTGCTGTGGACTCATCTTGTTGTGTTTCAAATAATAATAATAATAATAATAATAATAATAATAATAATAATACCTTTTATTTATATTCCACTCTATCTCCCCACAGGGACTCAGTATACGCATATATAGGCAAGCATGCAATGCCCTTTATACAGTGAACAATGACATACAATACACAAACAAAGGCAAAGGTTTCCCTTTCAATCTCCGGTGTCTAGAGGCGATGCTCAACTCTAAGTATGGGGAGTTGCTCTTGTTTCATTTTTCCATGCTAAGGAGCCTGATGTCCGTAGACTCTCTTGGTCATGTTTTGCTGGCATGGCTGCATGGGTGCCTTTTACCTTCTTGCCAAGGCAGTACCTATTGATCTACTCACATTACATGCTAGGTTGGCAGGAGCAAGGGCTAACCGCAGGAGCTTGCCCTGACCCACAGCTTTGAACTGCTGACCTTTCAGTCAGCAAGTTTTTCTGCAGCTAGCAGTTTAACCCACTGTGCTACCACGGCCCCAGTCAGGGTGACAAGTCTGTTAGTAAAAAGTGCTTTTTCCTGTGGATTTTATTGGGTGTGCACCAGTTTTTGCTTCTTTCATACATAACGCAGGACCTTTTCTCAGCTGCACCCCATCTGTGAAGCTTCTGGTAAGGTTTATGTGGATAATGAAAACTGCCCTGTTTGCTAGGACTTTTGATTTTAATGTTCTGGTTTGTTTGGTTTCTATTTATATTTATATCATTTACCTGGCCCTCACTCAGGGTCAACCTAAGTCTGAAATGACTTGAAAGCACACAACAACAACAACAACAACAACAATCCTATCTCATCAGCCAAAAGCAGGTCCACACTTCCCATTGAAATACTAATAAGTTAATATTTGTTAAAATTGTTCTTCATTTTAATTATTGCATTGTTTTAAAGTGTTTTTGCACTACAAATAAGATATGTGCAGTGTGCATAGGAATTCATTCATGTGTTTTCCAAATTATAATTCGGCCCTCCAGCAGTTTGAGAGACTGTGACCTGGCCCTCTGTTTAAAAGGTTTGAGGGCCCCTGTAATCTATTCATTGTATTTTAAGTTATAATTGCCCCAAGAGTCCTTCTGGGAAGATTGTAAATACTACAAGTGAATAACAAGCATTGGAGCCACAACAAATCTAACTGTGCCAGAACCCACATTATCCGAAAAGTATTCTTCATTGATTGGCATTGAGCAGCCACTTTGTACATAATGAGAACAATGGTTTATATGAAAGATATGGTATATCACAGGCATGGGAAAACTTTGGCCTTCCAGGTGTTTTGGACTTCAACTCCCACAATTCCTAACTGCCTCAGGCCCCTTCCTTTCCCCCCTCAGCTGCTTAAGGGGCCTGAGGCTGTTAGGAATTGTGGGAGTTGAAGTCCAAAACACCTGGAGGACCAAAGTTTGCCCATCACTGGTATATCACATAGAGAACTAAAGGCAGTGTGATGTGGTGGTCTGAGTTGGATCAAGATGTCAGAAGACCAGGTTTTAATCTTTTCTCAGCTATAGAAATTCAAAAGGTGACCCAGCTGAGCAAGTCACACTCTTTCAGCCTCTCAAGAATCATAGAATCAAAGAGTTGGAAGAGACCTCATGGGCCATCCAGTCCAACCCCCTGCCAAGAAGCAGGAATGTTGCATTCAAATCACCCCTGACAGATGGCCATCCAGCCTCTGTTTAAAAGCTTCCAAAGAAGGAGCCTCCACCACACTCTGGGGCAGAGAGTTCCACTGCTGAACGGCTCTCACAGTCAGGAAGTTCTTCCTCATGTTCAGATGGAATCTCCTCTCTTGTAGTTTGAAGCCATTGTTCCATTGCGTCCTAGTCTCCAGGGAAGCAGAAAACAAGCTTGCTCCCTCCTCCCTGTGGATTCCTCTCACATATTTATACAGATAGGTTCCAATAATCATCAGTGAAACATTGAACTACCCTTCAATGTAGTGGTTCCAGTTGTAACAAATCTTATAGAATCAGTCAGGCCCGTAGCCAGGATTTCGTTTCGGGGGGGGGGGGGGGCTGAATTTTTTTTCTGGGGGGGGTTTCGGGGGGGCTGAGTCTGAGTGAAAGAGGGTCTAGTCTAGCAAACCTTTTGTATCATTACCCCAATGCCCCCATGCATATGGGATATATTGAGTATGGTGATCAGATCATGATATGAAAAAACATAACAGTTTAAATAATGCACTATTAAGGCCTTTTCGCAAACCACCATGAAAATTTCGGGGGGGGGGGGGGCTGAAGCCCCCCGAGCCCCACCCCTGGCTACATGCCTGGAATCAGTTGTTGTGTGGTCAATGAACCCTTATATAAATCTCATGGATTCATGAGCTTTACTCTAGTTGAGACCTATGGTAGAATTAAGGCCAAATTATGCTCTTTGAGATGGGGAGGTCTTGCAAGCCATACGCTTAGCATACTGGACAATTACATCTCTCTGCAACAAAACGATATCTGACAGGAGAGTTGATTAGCATACTATTAATTTTACACAATTACATCTCTCCACAACAAAATGATATCTGACAGGAGAGTTGAATTCTTCATCAGGACATGAGTATGCAATATTAATTTATGTAGGGATGACTCTTAGAACAAATTTGTCTTTAATCTCTGTACTGTTTTAAAAAACCCATAATGGAATTAAAAATATGAATTAATATATACCGGTAGTTAAATATTGAAATGAATGAATAATTTAAAATATAATGGAGTCGTTAAAGTATAATGAAATAGTTAAAAATAGTTAAAGCAGAATGAATCAGTAAAAACAGAATGGAAAGAAATACAAAAGTACTCCCTAACACAACTTCTTTGCTGGTCTTCCATTGACAGTTAACTACATAGCATTGGTCCATGACAGTTGAAGTGGTGTCAAACTGCATTACTTCTAAAGTGTAGAGGCACCCAAATATATATTTTTATTAAAATAAGCTTTTATTAAAATAGGATTAATAGGTGGCAGAAATCCTTTTATGAGCTGCATTTTTAGCATTATTGTTTTATTTTTTACCAACATTTTTCACTATTAGTATTTTATTTTGATATTTGTTTAATTGTTTAATTTAAATTAATCAATTTAATCTTTTGATTATTGATTTTGTTAAAGGTTAATCTTGTCTTCAGTCTTTGTAACACAGTGAGTTCGATGTTGGAAGAAAGGAAGCAAATTAATTAATTAATTAAGAATTATTATTTTTTTGTCGTGCCAGGAGCGACTTGAGAAACTGCAAGTCACTTCTGGTGTGAGAGAATTGGCCACCTGCAAGGATGTTGCCCAGGGGATGCCCGGATGATTTGATGTTTTTATCATCCTTGTGGGAGGCTTCTCTCATGTCCCCGCATGAGGAGCTGGAGCTAATAGAAGGAGCTCATCCACCTCTCCCTGGATTTGAACCTGTAACCTGTCGGTCTTCAGTCCTGCCGGCACAGGGGTTTAACCCACTGCGCCACCGGGGGCTCACTAATTAATTAAGAATGATAATAATGATGATATTTGGATGAATTTATCTTCTGGCTTCAGGATCTGCATTTATAAACACTTTCAGTCATTTAGTGATTCCCAACTTTTGGGCCTCCAGCTGTTTTGGACTTCAGCCCATCCTAAACATATAGACACACACCTACAATGTCTTATACATCATTATTTTCCGTTTTTATGGGTTTGTGTAATCTAGTTATGACTTTTTGATGACAACGACCAATTAGCAAAAGGTTAATTAGCAGGAGGTTAATAATGCATAATGATATGTTGTTACCAATCTTCATTTTATTTCCCATCCAGGTAAATTCTCTAATTCAGTTCAATATTTCCCAGTTTGAATTAACTCTTCTAATATTAGATGTTCCTCAAAACCTTCCATCTCCAGAAGTCTTTTCATCTCTCTGTCGAACTTTTAAGAAGTTCCCTCCATCTGCTACTTTTAAACATTTGTTATCAGTTCTCTATTTTATTTAGGATCACTCTATTTGTCCAGGTAATTATTATTTTTCCTGTGTAGTTCTTTTTAATATTATTTTAATCAAATCGAAACTATCTTTAACTTCTTTTCTGCTCCTTCTTTGCTGAATTGTCCATTCGTTCCATGAAACTGTGAGTGAGCCATTGTAAACATCTGATGGGTTTAAGTTTCCCTGTGGAAACATTTGGATGTTTCCCATCTGATGCAAAATACCTATGTACCACTCAAAGTTAGGTAGGCGAAATTCCACATGGATGTAAAGAGTGCATTTGGTTGGCTTGCAAATTTGGTGTCTCACTTTGGTTGCCATTTGGGATGCCATTCAATACAACCATTGTATAGCACAACTAAAAGGTTTCTCCATATATCCAATATTATTGCAAAAAAGGTGGATTTACTCGTTGCTCTGAACAGGAAGAAGACCTGCTTGATCCAGATGCCTTTTATAGTGTTTATGGAATGCAAAGATATGAAAGCAAATTTTAATTAATTTATTTATTTTTATTCCACCTTTCTCCATATAGGGACTTAAGGCAGCTAACAAGAACATGACAGACAAAAAGTAAAGAATAATATATGTGTGTAAGTAAAGGTAAAAAATTTCCCCTGACATTAAGTCCAGTCGTTTCCTACTCTGGAGGTTGGTGCTCATCTCCATTTCTGAGCCATCGTTGTCCGTAGACATCTCCAAGGTCATGCAGCCGGCATGACTGCATGAAGTGCCATTACCTTCCTGCCAGAGTGGTACGTATTCATCTACACACATTTGCATGTTTTCGAACTTCTAGGTTGGCAGAAGCTGGGGCTGACAGCAGGAGCTTGCGCTGCTCTCCGGATTCGAAGTTGTGACCTTTCGGTCAATAAGTTCAGCAGCTCAGTGCTTTAACCAATATGTGTGTGTATGTGTGTGTGTGTATATAGATATAGATATATATATATCTTTCAGCCCTTCGTGCTGGTTCACATCACAAGCGGCTCTACATGCTGAAGTGGAGCTACCATCAATCTCTATATGAGTGAACAAGGCAATTTTCTTATATCTGAAAAGATAGATTGATGCGCCTGACCACTATTTAGCTCATCTTTTGATCTGATATGAAAAAAGTGAAGTAGTTGGATTCATTTTCATTTTGAACAGGTGACTCATTGCTCTTTCTCATTGCTTCCTTTCATTTAAGTGAGTCTAAGGCCAAAATGAGAGGTTGATTATATTCCCAAGATGCTATTTAAAAGAATTCAGTAGGTGGTACCATCTTTACAAAAATGTAATTTCCCCCCTTCTAATTGTTTAAGTTCCTAGACTCACATTGAGTTGTGCATGACAGTTACAGACATGCATTTATGTCTTCAACATATTTGGATAAGAGGCATGAGAATATTCCCATAGTTTAACATCATTAGTATTTGTTGGATGCCAGACAGTGCTGATATCCTTGCCTGCACTAGATTAAGAACTGTGGGGGTGAAAAAGTCTGATCAAGAAAAATTGCAAATTTCCTTTCTTAACGGGAGCAGCAGCTGAGAAAGAGGGATTATTTGGGGGAGTAACATTACAAGCAATGGAGCGTGGGGGAAATTACTTTGAATGCCTCTGAGAATCTAATGGAAATGACTGTTTGAAGGGGAAATTACTGGAAGGAGAGGTCAAGAAGAATGACTTCACAAAGGAGAAAATATGAAAAAGTGGAAAATAACTGGCGCTGCTTTTTCCCTACGAATAGATCAAAGCCCCTCTTTTTCCGTTTCCAGTAATGGATAAACAGATCTAGTGTAATTAATTCTAGTTATCCCTTGACTTAAGGCCCATCTACATTGCTATACAAAATCCAATTTATCTGCTTTGAACTGGATTATATTTGTTTACACTGCCATATAATCCAATTCAAGGCAGATAATCTGGGTTTTATATGGCAGTGTAGATAGGCCTTAGCTGGACTAGAAAAGAAATTCTTCTGAACACACCTTGACAAGAAAATCCTATGATATTTAGGGTTACCATAGGTCAGAAATGACTTGAAGGCACACAACAGCAGCAACAATAACAAGTAAATAATATTATTTATTTACTTTGCTTATATACCGCTGTATCTCAAGCCTGAAGGCGACTCACAGCGGTTCACAAACAGTAGAAACAGTAGAAACAGCAGTGGTTCCATACAACATATAACAATTGACTTAACACATTATCCATAAATTACCAATAAGCAATTACAATGCACAATTATTACAAAAAACAACCGTACCCAATCTTCTCATCATCCAAGCGTAGTCCAGATTCGTCGTCCATTGTTCCATTCCTATGTTCCATTACCAGATTGCACTAAATTACTCAAACGCCTGCACAAACAGCCAGGTCTTCACCTTTTTGCGGAATACCATTAGAGATGGTGCTAGTCTAATGTCCGTAGGAAGGGCGTAGGAATAGGCTTGTGCACAGATTCATTATGGATGTTTGCCGTCAGCTTGTTCAGTTGGTTCAAAAGTCCATAACAGCATTGGTTCCACCATCATTTTTAACTGGCCACAATAGAACAGTGGCTGTTGAAAACTGGCTGCTTTCGGTTACACATGGAGTGCGGAAAGGGAGGCAGCCGCTAAAAGGAAAAGCACAAAAACACCTCCAAATCAAGAGAGAAGCGAGGGCTTTTTAAAGGAAGCCCAGGGTAGGATACCTCCAGGTCGAGCCCTCTTCCTTCCCTGGGAGGCGAGAAGTCCCCTTAAAATGCCTTGGAAATTGCCAGCTGCAGGGAGGGAGAGCATGTGCCTGCAGCTCCTGTCTCCTCTAGAGTAGTAATGAAGCATTAAACCTGGTCTCCTCTACAGACAGAAGGGAAAGGATTGCAGAAAGAGTGGTATCTTAACTTTGAAGCTTTCAATCCAGGTCTTAATGAAGGATATAAGGACAAACAATGCCTAAAATGATGGGAATTGGAGCCTTTAGGAAGCCCCCCCCCCCTTGCAAAATTGCTTTTGGCTTCTGAAATAAAAAATGGATTTCTATTCCCCTGAATTCAGGAGGCTCCTGAAAAAAGGACTGGGGCCCCCACCGAAATCCGGGACATCTAAACAGATTGCGGTTTACATGGATTGCACAAGCCTAGTAAATAATGAGTCACAAATGAGGACAGAATCCTCTATTGAATAATAATAATAATAATAATAATAATAATGAATTATTATTATTCTATAATAACTTTATTTTTGCACCCTACCTCCATCTCTCCAAAGGGTTTACATGGGGACAAACACAATCAATATAGTTAAAATAATACATTAAAATTAACAAAACAACAACATATAACAAAATAAAACAAAAACAAACCAACAAGAGCATAATACAATATAAAAACAAGCATCATAAACAACCAGTAGACTGAAATAGCGTATCTGTCAAATATATAGTGAAGGCACTAAAAAGAACCCCTGTTAATAAATTATGAAGATGTGTAATGAGACTTCAGCAAGACTGTCCAGATGCACAATGGGACCAATTTGCATCATTTCCAATGTGCCACTTTGTTGGCTCCTCTATATAGTCATGTAAGCAATACTTTACTTGATATAGACATTATGGAGCTCCCCAATTCTAATTCCTGCAACTGAGTCCATTTACAAAAAAGGAATGTGTCCAACAGAATTGCAGGCAAAGATATTTATTTTAATGATATTATATCCAAGCTTTGTAAAGATTGTAATCATAGAATCATAGAGTTGGAAGAGACATCATGGGCCATCCAGTCCAACCCCCTGCCAAGAAGCAGGAAAATTGCATTCAAAGCATCCCCAACAGATGGCCATCCAGCCTCTGTTTAAAACTCTCCAAAGAAGGAGCCTCCACCACATTCTGGGGCAGAGAGTTCCACTGCTGAACAGCTCTCATAGTCAGGAAGTTCTTCCTAATGTTCAGATGGAATCTCCTTTCCTGTAGTTTGAAGCCATTGTTCTGTGTCCTAGTCTCCAGGGCAGCAGAAAACAAGCTTGCTCCCTCCTCCCTATGACTTTCCCTCACATATTTATACATGACCCTCATCATGTCTTCCCTCAGCCTTCTCTTCTTCAGGCTTAACATGCCCATCTCTTTAAACCATTCCTAATAGGACTTGTTCTCCATATCCTTGATCATTTTAGTCATTCTGCTCTGGACACATTCCAGCTTGTCAATATCTCTCTTGAATTGTGGTGCCCAGAATTGTACACAATATTCCAGGTGTGGTCTAACCAAAGCGGAATAGAGGGGTAGCATGACTTCCCTGGATCTAGACACTATGCTCCTATTGATGCAGGCCAAAATCCCATTGGCTTTTTATGCCGCCACATGACATCGTTGACTCATGTTTAACTTGTTGTCCACGAGGACTCTAAGATCTTTTTCACACATACTGCTCTCGAGCCATGTGTCCCACAACTTTTGAATCAGATCAGCTAATATAGCAATGAATAAATCCACCTGTTTTTATCATGTAATGTTGTTTCATCTGAGGTGTTAAAATTTCTCTGTGTTTGATTTATATGTATTTTGAGGTTGCATTGTCCTAGGTTCGAATGGCATCGAATTGTTGCTGAGTTTTAGCCATTCTGAGTCCTTCAATGAGGGAGAGAGGGTGGGGTATAAAACAAAGAAAATAAAATCCAGAAATAAGCAGAGAGCCAACAAAGTTGTTTCAGCAATGGGGTGACATGCTCCAAAGAGTTTTATGTAACTTGTCATGACATCTCACAAAGTTGGATCAAGGGGGAAAAAATAACATATTATTAAATCACTAGCTTCTATTGCTTGTTAAAACCACACATTTACGGCTCTGGTTGCATGGTCTTTTCAAACCGCACATTTATATTTATGCATCTTTCTGTTTTTAACTTAGCATTTTGTTGAGTTGCAATCAATTTTGTATGTGGAGCCTCCATATCCTCTTCACAGTATGAGCATTACTTCTTAATTACTTCATGCTAAGCCCTTGAAAAACATTCCCCTGAAGCATCCATCAAGAGAGCAAATGGCGTTCTTTATGTGCAACACTGGAATATTTCAAAAGAAAAAGAAATCACTGATGGAGCGGAGGACTGCTATGATGGAATTCAGCCTTCCACAATCCAGTACTAGTATCTGGATGAGTTGGACTACATCTCTCCTCATCTCTATCTGCTGTGTCTGGGGATGATGAGAAATCTAGGGTGCACCTACACTGAGAACTGGTGGAGTTTGACACCACTTTGACTGTCATGGCTCAATGTTGCGGAATCATGGGAGTTGTAGTTTGGTGAGGTACTACCACTCTTTGACAAAGAAGGCCAAAGGCCTTGTAAAAACCATAACTCCCGTTATTACATAGCATTGAGCCATGGCAGTTAACGTGGTGTCAAACTGCATTAATTCTACATTGTAGACCTGTGGTTCCCAACCTTTTTTGACCAGGGACCACTCTCCAACATTAGCATCATATTGGTTATGAATCAGTTTTTGGTTAAGTTTAGATTTGCTTTGGTTATTTGAAGTGCTGATTCAGAAAGATGACATCAGCTCTAGTTTCTGATATAGAACACCAGCCATCCAGTAGTTGCCATCTGCTTCTCCACAGAAAACTATCTATATAAATAAAAATGTACTGTTCATTTGTGGGATTAACATAACTCAAAAACCACTGGACTAACTGACACCAAATTTGGACACAATACACCTATCAGGCCAACGCATGACCATCACTCATAAAAACACTGAAAAACAGTGAAGAGACTTAAAAAGCCAAAAAGTAAAAAAAAATTACATTACAACAGATGGGCAAAACCACCTATATACACATACATACACACACAAAACACATATACACAGACTGGGCCACAGCAATGCGTGGCAGGGGACAGGTAGTCTATATAAATAAAAATGTAATGTTCATTTGTGGGATTAACATAACCCAAAAACCACTGGATGAATTGACACGAAATTTGGCCACAAGACGCTTCACTCATAAAAACAAAACAAAAAAACACAATGGAAAAGACTTTAAAAAACCCAAAACCCAAAAATACATCACAGTGCATGCGAGAAAATGGATCCCTGACCCTGCTCCCTTCATTTCTACTTGAGCCAAGTGTGAATGTTACAGTTGCCCACCTGGATTACCTTTGAATAGCTTTGCAACTTGAAAGCCTGACTTCTACCAGCCAGCAGGAAACCTTTGGTGGACGGAGTTCCCTAGCCCAGATTGTTTCATGTGTGGAATCTTCTGTTTTCTGAGGGCCACAGCAATGCATGGCTAGGTACAGATAGTATTTAATACACCTCAGCACTATAAAAGGATTTTGTGAGACTAGCCACAAACGGTGTAGTAACAGTATAGTAACAACGGTGTAGTAATAGTGAGGCCATGGACCAAATTTTTGTTCTTGCAGACCACTGATGGTCCACGAACCACAGGATGGGAACCACTCGTGTAGACCAACACATCTTCAGTTGCTAGGGCTGTTTAGGGGATGTGACAAAAAGAGGTTCGGGATCTGTTAAGTTTAAATCCTTCATCTGCATAGCTCTTTCCAGAACTTGCACATTTTTATAGTTATTTAATTTGACCAGAGAGCCTATTTTGAGTGATCAACTGCTGTGATTGTCTTCTGCAGGGATTATTTCACCTGGATATTATGTAACTTTAACAGGAAAGAGCAGGTTCTCAAATATGTTTCTCTCCCTTCCCCTCTTCTTTCCTTTTGTCCTCTTAGATTGTGAAGCATCCTTATAGAAAACGAGTCTTAAAATATAAGTGATCCAAAGAATGTGAGGTGTCACAAATGTACATTCATCTTCCCGCATTCTCTAGTCCTAGAAGGGGAGTGCAGACTTATCTGTTCTGTTTAGCCGTGCCTGTCTTTTGCCTTGCTTTCTTTTGGAAATGCTGTTGGCTTCACAAGAGCTTTTAAGCTTTACTGACTTTACAAATCTCACAAGGCTTGTGCTTACTACAGCTTGTTTCCATGAATAAGCAATTCCATAGGCTGTTTCTGCAACTTCATCCGCATCATTAATCCAATCAACAATGCTTATTTACATGAGCAGGATGTTTGCTCTCATAACCAAAGTAACTTTCAACCTCTCTGTACACCACTCTAACTGTTCCAATTTGGTAATCAACCTTCTCAATTAATCTCAGTTGTCTCATTTTTTCAACTGCTTTTAGAATGTCCCAGTTTCTCTCTCTTCTTTCCACTTCTCCCCATAAGCGGCTGAGGGGGGAAAGGAAAGGGCCTGAGGCTGTTAGTAATTGTGGGAGTTGCAGTCCAAAAACACCTGGAGGGGCAAAGTTTGCTCATGCCTGATCTACACTGTAAACTTAATGTAATTTGACATAACGTTAACTGCAGTGGCTCAATGTATGGAATCATGAAAGCGGCAATTTGTTGAGGCACAGCACTTTTTGGCACAGAAGACTAAAAGCCTTGTAAAACTACAATATTGAATGATTCCACAGCATTCAGCCATGTCAGTTAAAGTGGTGTCATGCTTAATTAATTCTGCAGTATAGATGCACCTTCTGAAGCTCACCAGCAATTCACAACACCTGGATGGAGACTGAATCAGTACACAGGTAATGTGATCAGAACCTTTTCTGTTATGGGGAGAGGTATTTCAATGTTATTTTTCAAGAAAAAAGCAAGGCCTTATAAAATCCACATTTATACATAAGCATCATTATCCTTGCAAATTTTATGCAAATATATGTCATTTTTTTCCTATTGTTTCAGTGACATTTTTCACCATTTTCTGATCCTGCATATGTGACCATTCTGGGCAGGCTTAAAAATGACCCAATTCTAAAAGGTCCTAAGTTCAGGAAGGCAGGACCTCTCCAGGGAAAACAATTCCTCTGTGAAGGTGATGAAACAAAAGGATAAATATCTGGATTCCTTCCTACTTTGTTTCTGGGCAAAGGATAAGGGGAAAAAACGAGACTCACCGACCATGGAAGAAGAAAGTAGTAATTCCACGGAGTGCTGGATTTCTAATGAAATGAAAACTTAAATTGTTCTGTCTAAAAAGTGGAATTGGGACTGAAAACAAAAATTGTGTATCAGGAAATCAGTTCTCTATCAAATGCAATTAAAGAAAACAGGGCTTCCAGAATTTGTATTGATTTCAGGATACACTTTAATCAGGGGGAAAGCTAATTATTAATGTAACAGCTGTACAAAATCAGCAAGCCATTCCTATCTTGCAGTTGCTTGCAAGAACTTTTGAAACAGCATCCTTTTTGGATAATTCCTTTCTGACAACAGACCAGTAGAAACATTCAGTTCCATGCATAATTCATCTGGCTTTTTTGTTTTAAAAATGTGTATTTTTGGAGTTATTTTCATGTATAATTGAACTAACATCCAACTGGCTTATTCTGTGCTAAGAGCCCTCACATGTGGTCCTTTTGCTTACATCCCTAAATGCTTCAGTGACTCAGTATGGTCCCAAAGCTTTCAGATTCGTATTTGAAGCTACAGCAACTTGAATTGGGTTTTGCAAATTTATAAATCCCTCTTTTTAAATAAAAAAGAAATTTAATCAAATTATGACCACAATAAAATCTCCGCTAGCAAATTTATATACTACTAGTCGTCCCCTGCTACGCATTGCTATGGCCCAATCTGTGTATATGTGCTTTGTGTGAGTATAAGTGTGTATATATTTATATATGTGTGTATATACGTGTGAATGGGGTTTTTTGGCTTTAAAAGTGTCTTCTGCTGTGTTTTTCAGTGTTTTTATGAGTGATGGTCACTCGTTGGCCTGATAGCTGTATTGTGTCCAAATTTGGTGTCAATTCGTCCAGTGGTTTTTGTGTTATGTTAATCCCACAAACAAACATTACATTTTTATTTATATAGATTTTTCTCAAAATAGTCATTTGTCTACACAGGGCTCCTAAATTGGAAGCCCCCTCCCTAGAAAGGCTAGAGGTGCATCTACACTGTAGATTAAATGCAGTTTGACACTACTTTGGAGGGTGACATCAAGGGTCTGGAGAACAAGCCCTATGAGGAGCAACTTAAAGAGCTGGGCATGTTTAGCCTGCATAGAGATCTCGTTTGCTGTGACATACTCTGGTTTAGTGTCAATAATAATACTTTATTTATATTCCGCTCTATCTCCCCGAAGGAGCTCAGGGTGGATTCCAAACATAAAAGGAAAATATTCAATGCCTGAATACAACAATACATCCATACTAACAAAATGTATACAACCCAACATATAAATACGAATTATAACTTAACAAACTAAAATTAAATAAAAAGCACAGCCTGTTATAACAGACATAAGACAAAACATCAAACATCAAATTGAAACAATAATTTCCCATTTCTTTGGGGCAGATCAATTAAAAATATAACATAAAGATATAATGTTCTTGGAAGAGTTGCTGAAGTGCTTTGATCTGAACACAAGCAGAGTTCCAAAACATACGCATTATTTATTTATTATTTATTTCAGAGTTTTATATACCGACCTTCTCACCTCTTTTGAGGGACTCAGACCGTTTTCCAACCATAAAAACACATACAATCGGTAAAAACATCATAGTTCATATTACAATAACACATTAAAACAACAAATATATCCAAAACTACAGTGGTCAGTTGTCATACTAAAAAACAATTATATACCATCTTCCATCCATGTCTTAGGGTGTTGTCTCACTCATCAAAAGCCTGTCTCCATAACCACGTCTTCACCTGTTTCCTAAAAGTCAGGATAGAAGGGGCAGTTCTGATCTCCGGTGGGAGAGAGTTCCAGAGTTGCGGGGCCACCACCGAGAAGGCCCTGTCCCTCATCCCCACCAGACGCGCTTGTGAGGCCGGTGGGACCGAGAGCAGGGCCTCTCCAAACAATCTTAATAATCTTGATGGTTCATAGGGGAGAATACGTTCGGAGAGGTAAACAGGGCCGGAGTCGTTTAGGGCTTTAAAGGTTAACACCAGCACTTTGAATTGTGCTCGGAAGCTAATTGGCAGCCAGTGGAGCTGGTGTAACAGCAGAGTGGTGTGCTCCCTGTACCCAGCACCCGTTAGTAGTCTGGCTGCCAAGCGTTGGACTAGCTGCAGCTTCCGGGCAGTCTTCAGAGGCAACCCCACGTAGAGAGCGTTGCAGTAATCTAAACAGGATGTAACCAAAGCGTGGACCACCATGGCCAAGTCAGACTTCCCAAGGTACGGGCGCAGCTGGCGCACAAGTTTTAGTTGTGCAAAAGCTCCCCTGACCACCGCTGAGACCTGGGGCTCCAGGCTGAGTGATGAGTCTAGGAGAACTCCCAGACTGCGAACCTGCGCCTTTAGGGGGAGTGTGACCCTGTCCAGCATAGGCTGTAACCCTATACCCTGTTCGGCCTTACGACTGACCAGGAGTACCTCTGTCTGTTGTCCCTCATCCAGTCCATTACAGCGGCCAAGCACCGGTTCAGGACTTGAACAGCCTCCTTAGTAGCAGGTGAAAAGGAGTGATAGAGTTGGACATCATCTGCGTACAGATGACACCGCACTCCAAAACTCCGGATGATCTCTCCCAACGGCTTCATGTATATGTTAAGCAACATAGGGGACAGTACTGAACCCTGCGGGACTCCGCAGTACAACGGCCAAGGAGGCGAGCAGGAGTCCCCTAGTGACACCTTCTGGGAGCGACCCTCGAGGAAGGACCGGAGCCACTGCAAAGCAGTAGCCCCAAGACCCATTCCTGCGAGGCGTCCCAGAAGGATACCGTGGTCGACGGTATCGAAGGCCGAAGAGAGGTCCAGTAGAACCAACAGGGACACACTCCCCCTGTCCAGTTCCCGGCGAAGATCATCCACTAAGGCGACCAAGGCTGTCTCAGTACCATCTCTTGGCCTAAAGCCAGACTGCGCCAGATCTAGATAGTCCGTGTCTACCAGGAACTCCTGGAGTTGCGAGGCCACCACACGTTCCAGGACTTTGCCCAAATAGGGGAGATTGGAAACTGGCCGAAAGTTGACGAATTGAGTGGGGTCTAGTGATGTTTTTTTCAACAGCAGTTGAAAGACTTTTCTCTGAAATATGGAGCGTTTTGTTTACCAAGTAAATGAAACATATCTGATGCATCAGCAGGTGGTCAACCTCAGATTTTCCATGTAGTAATAACACAACTTCAGCAGACTATGCATTGATTACCTTCAAGCTGGACAGATGAAAGCCTAAGGCTTGCTCAGAG
Organism: Anolis sagrei; assembly: GCF_037176765.1. Classification (NCBI taxonomy): domain Eukaryota; kingdom Metazoa; phylum Chordata; class Lepidosauria; order Squamata; family Anolidae; genus Anolis; species Anolis sagrei. The sequence goes on from NC_090023.1 coordinate 258,105,054, forward strand.
GACCAGATGGGAACCAATTACAGACATATGAATGCAATGTACCCTGTTTGCCTTGAATCGCAAGAACATCAGAAGACCAGATGCTTTGGAATGTCATATGTATCATTCATTGTCTCCTTCAAGGTTCTCTGCTCAGCAAGCTGAAAGCGCAACACACATGCACCCGGTTTCAACCCATCAATAAAAACCCCAAAGACATGTACATGTAGGCCACACTTATGCAAGCGTTTGAATGTTGCCCAGAGGTTATCAAGAACTATCTCACTGTCCAGATGGGTCATTTCCTGGTTCACATTGAGAAGCTTTTTAAAAATGTTTACAGGGATGGAAATGAGAGCGGTGCACAGACATCACTAGAGAAATCCAGGATTTGGAGCAGTTTCAGATGGGGCTTTTATTATTAATTCCATCGTCCTGCTGAATTCACTGAATTTTATGAAGGCTCTGCATGACATTGTCCTCAACTGCACCCTTATTTATCACCACTTCAAGGAGACGCAGGTAATACATTATTATTATTATTATTATTATTATTATTATTATTATTATTATTATTTAACATGGAAAAGCCATCAAAGAGAAAAAGAGGGAGCATCTACTTAGTGTCTTGTAACTGTTGGTATGACCATTGGAAAATGGAAGCATTGTCCTTCCTCCTCCTAGCTCTTCCAAGGTCAGTGAAATGAACTAAACACCTTTATCAACTCCGTAGTAGGACCACTGCTTTCTGTGTGGGTTGCTGCCGCCTTCAGAGGCTTTAGCCTATGAATCCACACCTAAGAAGTAGGTTGTGGTTGTATTCAATATAATATTGTTGCTGTTAGATCTGAACTTTTCCATCAAGAACCCTTTGTACTAACAATAATTCTGCTGCTGTTTAATATATAATTTAGCAATTTAAAATTGTAGTGCAATCAAATAATTTTAAATGATTCATCATGTATGTTTGAGTTCATTATTATGTGCAATTTTATACAAACTTGGTGAATAGACTAATGATTAATCTATTCATAAAACATCCATAGATTTGCATTTGAATAATTCAATATATATGAATAAAACAACACATATGGCCTTTCATGTATTATGACATGCATCTCTTAGAAAAGGAATTCCATGTGAGAGATGGGAGAACGCATCTTTTAAGATTAGTCTTGCCTTTTCTCACATTTACATTAAAGCAATTGTTAAAATGTACTGGTGATTGCAATTTTAAATATTTATGTATTTAACTGATTGGTCAGTTCAGTGTTACTCAGTGATGATAATGATGGGTTGGAACAGGAATCAGCAATTTGCAGGTGTTGATAAATTGTAAATATATTCACCATGATCAAGATAATGGGATCGGAGTCCAACCACATTTTGGAAGATCGTGTAATCTCTATTTATAGATTAGGAAAAAGAAACACTTCAGTCTGGGTGGTGGAGTGATGAGGATGTTTGCAAGTTCTCCTTTTCAACAGTTGTTATGAACTAGGTGATGAAATGTAGGTTGGAGTAACGAGGATTACAAAGGATCTCTTTAAGTAAAAAAAAGTAACTTTGCTTGAGGTGGGAGTGAGCTGTTTCTATGGTCCTAGACATATATATTCACATTCTCTGGACTTGCTGAGCAGCAAAAAAAAAAAATGGAAAAGGACTATGAGTGACCAGTAGATTTGTGACTATTCAAGAAGCTGATAGATGCTTGGTCTAAATAAAAAATGGGAAATATCAGTCTCTCTATAGGGAGAAATATCATTTCTCCCTATAATTATATTGATGGGTATTCCATTTGGTTTCACATTTTCAGATCAGTTGAGTTACTTTTATGATAGGGATTGAAACATGTATAGAGATAAATTAGATGACAATAACTCACTGCAATTTTACACCTATAAACCAGTATTTACAAATATTGACCCATACTGGTGAATTCTATTTTCATGTTTTCATTTTTAGTGATGCATTTTTCTCTTTGTCTTTCTTTATATAACTGCAATTAACATTTAGAGAATTTTTTTCAACAGGAGGAAGGCAATCCATGTGTGCATTCCTTTGCTGCGGCAGATAATCACTCTGTTTTTATTTGTTTGCAACATCGTTATTCCATCTTTTCTCCAGTGAGCTCAAGGCAGTGAGCATGATGAGCCCCTGGTGGCGCAGTGGGTTAAACCCCTGTGCTGGCAGGACTGAAGACCGACAGGTCGCAGGTTCGAATCCAGGGAGAGGTGGATGAGCTCCCTCTATCAGCTCCAGCTCCTCATGCAGGGACATGAGACAAGCCTCCCACAAGGATGATAAAAACATCAAAGTCATCCGGGCGTCCCCTGGGCAACATCCTTGCAGAAGGCCAATTCTCTCACACCAGAAGCAACTTGCAGTTTTTCAAGTTGCTCCTGACATGACAAAAAAAAGTGAGCATGATTTCTCTCCTCCTCACTTTACCTTCCCAATGAACCTTGTAAGGTAGGTCAAGTTCCAGACCAGTGGTTCTCAACCTGGGGCCCCCAGATGTTTTTGGCCTACAATTCCCAGAAATCTCAGGCAGTTTACGAGCTGTTAGGATTTCTGGGAGCTGAAGGCCAAAAACATTTGGGGACCCCAGGTTGAGAACCACTGCTCCAGTCTGATTTTCATAATTTGGGGACTTGAACCTGGAGATCCCGAGTCCCAGTCCAACACTCTCTACACAACCCCAACACTGGCTCGCAATGACATTTCCAAGGAAGACTCTATAAGTTGGGAATGCCATGAGTGCCGTTGGTGGCTTGGGACCTTTAAACATATTATCTGTGTAAATGAATGGGATTGATGCATTCCAACCACATTTTCTGTATTTCATTCTTTTCCAAAGCTATGCTGTTGGGTAAGCGATTATGACTCTAGGAAACATTGCCTGCCCTGAGGAGTTTCGTTTGTAAGATCACAAGGCACAGCTTCTGGCAAACAAGGCCGCCTTATCACTTCACCCTGCAGCAATACCCAGACTTGAACTGAATTTTTATTAGCTAGAATGCCCCACAGAATGTCAGACATTGTGCTCCGGAATGTAAATGTATTTTTAATGGAAATTTCTCAAATGAAGAGAATAGCCAAACAACTAAAGTTATCACTCTGAATATGGATGAGCTGATCTGAGATGGGTTTAAACAATTGATTTTTAAATGGAGATGACTGATTTTAGTGTTTGTGTATACTTATAGTTTATGTTCCGCCATTGAATGTTTGCCATATATATGTTGTGCTCCACCTCGAGTCCCTTTTGAGGTGAGAAGGTCGGAATATAAATGCTTTAAATATTTATGTATGTATGTATTTACAACATTTATATGCCACCCTTCTCATTCCGAAGGGGACTCAGAGCAGCTTACAAGATATAGATGCATACAATATATTATATTATTAGCATAGCACAATATCAGTATTATATATTACTATATTGTACTATACCATTATATTGTATTATTATTAGTAATATTACATGCAATATAAAATATATAATTATAATATTGTATTATTATTAGTAGTATTATATTTTACATTATAATATTATAAATATTATATGTATATACAATATATTATATTATATTATTGATATAGCATGGGAGACAAGGTGGAACTTCCTTCCTGGCCCCCTACCTCTACACCAGTGTTTCTCAACCTAGGGGTCGGGACCCCTGGGAAGGTTGTGAGGGGGTGTCAGATGGGTTGCCAAAGACCATCAGAAAACACAGTATTTTCTGTTTGTCATGGGGGTTCTATGTGGGAAGTTTGGCCCAATTCTATAATTGGCAGGGTTCAGAATGCTCTTTGATTGTCGGTGAACTATAAATCTCAGCAACTATAACTCTGAAATGTCAAGGTCTATTTTTCCCAAACTCCACCAGTGTTCACAGTTGGACATGTTGTGTATTCGTGCCAAGTTCCATCATTGTTTGAGTCCACAGTGCTCTCTGGATGTAGGTGAACTACAACTCCAAAACTCAAGGTCAATGCCCACCAAACTCTCCCAGTATTTTCTGTTGGTCATGGGAGTTCTGCATGCCAAGTCTGGTTCGATTCCATCATGGATGGAGTTCAGAATGCTCTCTGATTATAGGTTAACTATAAATCCTAGCAACTACAACTCCCAAATGACAAAATCATCAGTATTCAAATTTGGGCGTATCAGGTATTTGTGCCAAATTTGGTCCAGTGAATGAAAATACATCCTGCATATCAGATATTTACATTACGATTCATGACAGAAGCAAAATTACAGTTATGATGAAGCAACAAAATAATGTTATGGTTGGGAGTCACCACAATATGAGAAACTATATTAAGGGGTCGTGGCAATAGGAAGGTTGAGAAACACTGCTCTACACTCTGGCCCAGAGCAGCAGCTGGTGCTGGGGGAGGGGCTCCCAACTGATGGCATAAATAAATAAATTTCTATCCTTGTATTGTTTATTATCATCACCAGCACCTGGAAACACTGTTTTCCAGCAACCCAGCCAACCGCATTGAGAACTTTAATATTTCTGTACATGTGTACCTTAAATCAGTGGCATCACTGGTTTATCTCCTTCTTTAATTTTAAGGGAAAAAAATGATGTCACTTCACTCAAGACAAAAAAATATAACATAATGAACATTTCTTCCATTATCAAGTGGAAAATCTTTGTCCCAACTGACACCATTTCAAATGTACATGTTTCTCTAGCAACTAGAAAAAGTAAATTAAAGCGAGATTCTCACCCACTATGAAAAAGCAACTATACTACTGGTATTGCTAGAACAGTGGTTCCCAACCTTTTTTGACTAGGAACCACTTTGACTGGGGACTACTCTCCAACATTAGTATAAAAGGGTTAAGAATCAGTTTTTGGACAGCTTTAGATTTGGTTTGATTAATTGGGGTGCTGATTCAGAAAATTGCATTGGATAGACCACATCAGCTCTAGTTTCCGATGCAGAACATATACCATCCAGTAGTCGCCATCTGCTCGCCCACAGAAAACCATATTTGATAATCTTGAGCTGATGTGGTATTTTCAATGCAATTTTCTGAATCGGCATCTCAAATAACTCCAGGTCTACAAAATCAAAGTGCCCCCATGAATGGCTCCACTCAAGGAGAGGGAGGAGGAGAAGCAGCAGTCAGGAGGTTTGTAGTCAGCCTCTCCTCTCCCAACATCCTCATTGCCTCGGCACTATAAGAGGGTTTCACGAGACCAGTCACTCTCATTGCAACAGTGTAGTAACAATGAGGCCACAGACCATATTTCAGATCTTGGGGGACCATTGCTGATCCACGGACCACAGGTTAGGAACCACTGTGCTAGAAGAACAGGGAAAACTCAACTCATGCCATCATTTTAAATAAAGCTTTTTCTTTACCTGCTTAGAAAGGATGTAGAGGAGGATGAAACAAGAATTTTGCTGTGGTTGTAGGAATGGGTTTCCTTTGCTTGTTTAGAAAAGAGGTATAGGAAAAAGAAGAAACTGGAATCTTGAGATCTTGGTGTAGCTGGAGAAATCTGTCCCATTTGCTGTGATAGGGGATGAACAACTTTTCATCCAGAAGGGAGGTGTTTCTTTTGACTTAAGATATTTCTTGGCAAGTTGAGGAAAATCATTACATTTGTGACTACATCAGCTTCCCCTGGTCTCCAGTTATTCCTTATGGACTTGGCTCTCCTCATTTCCATCAGTTTTAATTTACATTATGAGCCCCGGAATGCAACTCTGATGTGAATCAAGATTCTCCTGCATTTAGTGAGCTAAATTCTTCTTTTTCTAGCTGGTGGCTATTTCTCTTTTCTAATAAGCATAGGTCGTCAGATATTATAAGCCTCAAGAAAAACTTCAGGAACATATTCTAGCAGATTGTATTACATGCCCTTGAGCACTGGCAAAGTAGTTATCTTCCAAAAAAACCCTCTTTCCTCCAGATTTAAAACTGATATGTACAAGAAACAGAAAAAGGAGGAGATTGTTCAAATGGAATTCAAGTGAATAACCAGCATGTTTAGAGACTCAGAAATGCTTGTGTACAGAATGAGCTCAGACTTACCAGACAGCAGGCCCGTAGCCAGGATTTCGTTTCGGGGGGGGCTAAAAAAATTTCAGGGGGGGTTTAGGGGGGGGCTGAGTTTCGGGGGGGGCTGAGTCTGAGTGAAAGAGGGTCTAGCCTAGCAAACCTTTTGTATCATTACCCCAATACCCCCATACATATGGGATATATTGAGAATGGTGATCAAATCATGATATTAATAAACATAACAGTTTAAATAATGCACCAGTAAGGCCTTTTCGCGAACCACCATGAGAATTTCGGGGGGGGCTGAAGCCCCCCGAGCCCCCCCCCTGGCTACATGCCTGCCAGACAGGTTAAACATAATTAAACAGGCTTGTTTTTAGTTATGTCTGTAACAATAGGAAGAATAAGGAAATGATAGGCCCAGTTTGTGAAGACGAAATGCGAACAGGATAGAGGAAAGTCAGAATGACTTAACATGTTCTTTGTCCTGGTTTTCTCCCAAAAGGAAAAAGGAAAAAAGGAGCAATGGAAAAAGGAGCTGTGGAAAAAGGAGCAATGGATTCAAACTACAGGAAAAGAGATTCCAAAACTAAACCATAGGAAGATCTTCCTGATGGTAAGAGCTGTTTGACAGTGGAATATGCTGTTTTGGAGTGTAGCGGGGTCTCCCTCTCTGGAGGCTTTAGAACAGAATGGACTGTCATCTGTCAGGAGTGCTTTGTCGTATATTCCTGCATGGCAGCATTTGGACCTAGATCTCACCCAAATCTATGTTTCTTCTTTGTGTGTCTTTCAAACATTCCAGCTGTATTTTAAATGCCAGTTGTTGCATGTGACGGCGCAAGTGGCACCACCTATATGTAGAACTGTTAGTTGCAAGATTTAAACTGTTGTATCATGCTTAATCCTGCCTTTTTTACCCTGCTTATGTATAGTTGGATGGATTGGTTACTTATAGCTGTCAATCAGTACTGTGTGGCTCCACCTCTTCCTGCAGGAGGGGAGTGCTTCCTTTCTTTTCATTCTGCCATCAGGGTTTCTACCAGATGGACGTAAGAGACTTGACTCTAAAAGACCCTGATTTAAATTACCTCTCAGCACCAGTTCTGAGGTTTTTTACCCTTGAGACTTGTGCTTCATGTTCAGACCAACCTGAATGATGTTGGAAGTCTCAAGCGCCTTCAAACTGGTTCTTTTGGCATCAAAGGAAGATCCTGAGTCTTCAAACATAGGCCATCTGAACTGGGGTTGTGGTTTGCTCTGGCATTCACAGCCATTGAGGAAAGAGGAAACTTGGAAAGGTTTCTCAGCTTCAAACACCTTGGACCCAGGACTAACTGAGACTGTAACGTATATTTTCCTTCACCCCTCTGAAGTTTCCAGCTCATTGCTTTAAAGAAATAACTCTTTGTGATCAATAAAACTTATTTTGAGTTATTTACAGCGTTTTGGGTTTTTGAGAGTTCCAGTTTCCTATAGAAGGGCAAGAAGCAATCCCCTGGGGAAAGATGCCACGTCCATGCCTCCTTCATTAAGAGTTATAGTCCCCAGGCGCGACGGCACATTGCACATTCAAGTTTGAGCAGTAATCCAGATATCCAGGCACCTGACTCAAGGTCAATGCCCATGAAACCTTTCCGGTATTTTCCGTTGGTCGTGGGAATCCTGTGTGTCAAGATTGGTTCAATTCCATCATTGGTGGAGTTCTGAAGAAACTAACTTCCCTCTTACTGACAGAGATTCTGTCTTAGTCACTCACAGAAGAAGCATCTAAAGTAGGAAAAATGCCAGTGCTGCACATTGTGAATTCCCAGTTTCCATTTCATATCACATTAGATCCCTGCACTCCTCTTCAAACATGTTGGGTGGGAAATGAGAGGGAAATGCAAATGGTTCAGATATTTCAGTTTTGTCTGGATCATATACCTTTGGAGTTTATTGCACAAGGCATTGCTGATGGACCTATCGCCTGGCACCATGTGCATCCCACTGCAAGTCTACTTTCTCCCCACAATTCTTTCATTCCTAGCTACTGATGGCCAAACTTGTCAATTGCTCCCAATTCTGCAATGTTCCTGTCACCTACCTTGGTGTGATGGGTCCCTTCCACTTCTGTGCCAGGATGCCAACAGGAAAGTGATACCAGGGGGCAGGCTTCCCTTCCTCTTCTCCTTACTATTCCCAAGCTATTTATTTTCATTTTATTTCATTTTTATAGTTATATTTGCTTTTTTGTTTTTCAAAATTGCTCTATAAATAAACAAGGGTCATACTGCAGGGAGCTGGGGTTATAAAGGCACACAGAAGTACAACCACGAGACCATGAACTGGTTAATCAGCACAGTTGAAGAAAAGTGTGATATTGAAAGTGCTTAATGATAATGCGACTAGAATGGAATAGCAGGTTTGTGCAATGAAACTTTGTCTCCTTTTCTAAGAAAAGCAAATTAAGTGTCTGTAGGGGGAAATTGATATATACATCTTAAGACAAGTGTCATTGGACTAAAAAACTGAAATAAACCACAGTTCTCAAATTCTAGCCAAAGGAAAAAAACAGCACTGAAGATCGAATAGTGGTTATTTTTAGGGAGAAAGGGATATGTCAGCAAGAGTCCGGGCCAAGAATGTCTTCAATTAAGTAAAATGAAATTTTGCCAAATGAAGCAGTTGCTAATTAGGGCAGCAAGTTGAAGGAAGAAAGAATGACTGTTATTAATTGCTCTTTGGGCTCTCTCACTAATGGATTTCTTCCTTCGTGTGCTGATTCCTGAACAGCGCCTAGCATTCGATGGATGAATCAGCAGGCGCACAGAAATGGTTGCAATTGCAGAGGAACATGTAAGTAAGTATATTCAAAGCAGATGTATATTGTGAACTAACCAAATGTGATCAGGACATCGAGAAACCTATTGGCCCATTGTACGCTAGACAAGCAGATGGTGGCAATACTATTATTAGAATATGGAACAATTTTCATATTATCAAAAAGATAAGGCTCATTGGAAGAATCTAACTTCCCTCTTACTTTCTAAAGCCAACTAGACTAGAACAAGGAGACCTTGGTTTTGTTTGCAGCTGCCCCATGTATGATGGTGTGTGGTTTTGTTGGCCTTCTGTATTGTGTCTTGTGATGAATTTTAAGTAGTTTTAACTCTATAGATTAACTGTTTTTGTATGTTTTGAATTTGTTTGTTGTTGCATGTCTTTGTTTCCAACTGATTGCGACCCTGTTACAAGGTTTTCTTGGCAAGATTTGTTTGGAAGAGGTTTACCATTTCCTTCCTCTAAGCCAAAGAATGTTATTGAAAATTAGACCCCAAAATGATGAATTATGAGACACTTCCTGGACCAATTAGGAGCTAGTGCAGGAGTCTTGAATAGCTGTCAAAATGTAATATCTATGCTCTGTGCTCACAGTTATAGCATGCCAGTACTTTGGAGTGCTTTCTCCACTGACATCCTCTCTGGTCATTGAGAATAAACCTCTGATTTTGCCTTCCATCCATCTGTGTTTGATTCAGCCTTCTGGAAAGCTTGACATGACGGGCCCTCAAAATTGGAGTTCTTGCAGATGCTAAACTCAAATAACAAGAAAATGTGACTTGCCTGTACTGGTTTTACTAATTTGTAAGCCATCCAGTGTTGGCAAAAAATTGCAGTAGAAACAAATAAGTAGCAATAACTGTAGTCTAAAGCATCTTGTTGGAGAGTGGAGTTATTAGACTAACCCTCCTAGGTGACAAGAAGGCCAATAAAAGACCTTATAGAGCTAAGCTTAGGGATGCATCTATACAGTAAAATTAATGCTATTTGACACCACTTTAACTGTCATGGCAGTGAGTAATGAAGGTCTTATTGGGTTTGGTGGCTTCCGGAAGCTCTGTCCCTCCAGTACAAGTCAAGTCTCAACTCTGTCTGATGCCTGGTATGTGTCATTACCTGATACTTATGGGATCAGTGAATGTGCAAAGCCAGCCTTGCATGATACTAAGTATCAAGGGATGAAAAGGTCTAGGTGGTATGATATTGTAGCAGCCGTTCACTGTTCCCCTTGAAACTCTTGAGCTGAACCTATGGTGTCTTGTAAGTTATAAGATTCAGTAACCAGTCCAGTCAAATTCTTCACATGGAGCATGGGGAGGAAAATTTTGTATGCTTCTCCTTTTCATTTAAATCCAAGCAAGCTGTTGTAATTCTAAACCAGTGTTAGATGTCAGTAATGTGTTGGTGATAGTGAACAAATGGGAGTAAGGCTAGATTGCTGAAGGGTAGTTAAAGGGCAGATTGGGGATTAAGGATTCAACTTAAACTGGATGGTGTTACAGCTCTCAACTCCACAAATGCAGGTTCACAATTTGGGAGTATAGCTGATTCATTCCTGAGCCTAGATGCACAGTTTTCAGCACTAACCAACCAAATGTGTATCTACTCACTTTGACTTGATACTCCATCATGTTGAAGAGGTCCTCCAGTCATGTTTTAACTGCTATTGCTCTGGCCTTTGAGGGGAAGGAGAGCATCTAGTATCTGCTGGGTTTAATGCTTTCTTGCGCTGACATTCCCCTTTCCTTATGTGTCATGTCTAATTTAGATTGTCAGCCTAAGGGCAGGAAACTGTCAAAGTAATGATTTATAAGCTGCCCTGAGAACCTTTCTGGCCGAAGGTAAGGGTATAAATACTCCAAACAAGTAAAGTAGGTGTCAGCTGCACCTGGCACACATGCAGCTCATTTTGGGATATTTGGGATCCTTTTTGAACAGCAACAAAAAAAGAAATCACCTGCAAAATACCACCAACTGAAAACTGGGCATGGGAGAGGCTTTGGGAAACTGTCAGTGGGCTTTGGTGGCTGCATAAGTGGTCTTTGGGAATCCCGTGAAGCCTGTGGGCTCCACTTCCTTCACCGTGATCTTAGGATTGGGTGGATGGATTTGTAGGTCCTCTAGCTTGATTCTGTTATCAACTGCTACTGGGTTTCATCACTCTTGTGGGAGTCCTGCATCCCTAATCCCAGTGTATTCTACATCACACTTGAATCATAGAAAATTCCCAATTGTTCACAATTGTCTCTTGCTAGTGTGGGACAATTATGAGGAATGGAGCTCCTCTGATCTTACCTTCAGAAAAATTTAGCCTGGTGATTTTTTTTCCATGTCAGGAGAAACTGCAAGTCACTTCTGGTGTGAGAGAATTGGCCGTTTGCAAGGACGTTGCCCAGGGGATGCCAAGATGTTTTGATGTTTTGCCATCCTTGTGAGAGGCTTCTCTCATGTCCCCACATGGGGAGCTGGAGCTGACAGAGGGAGCTCATCTGTGCTCTCCCCAGATTTGAACCTCTGAGCTGTCGGTCTTCAATCCTGCAGGCACAAGGGGTTTAACCCATTACACTACTGGGGGCTCCAGCTCAGTGATGCCCACATAGAAGAGTGTGTTGCTTGGCCACACATGTCCCAGACCTTCATTTGTGAAATGTTGGAGGGTATGGATTCAGTCCAAATTGTATTTTCTCTTAGAATAAATCAACTGCTTTAATTCTGTTACTCTTGAATGCCTTAATCTTATAAACCCAGCTTTGAGAAAACTGAGAACTATTCCATTTTTCAGCTGAGAACTACATTTACAATAAATATTTATTTACAATAAATACTTTCTCAACTATATCCTACCAAGAAGTGACCCTTCTTCAGCAAGAAATGTTTTAATGAGAAAGGAAACTGGCACCATAGTCTTGCACAGTTCACTCAGCTGTCACAATCGATACTTTTTGACAAATTATAAGGCATAAAAACATAAAATCTGCTCACTGTTGGTACATCAAAACATTGCATGTTGCTGGTCTTCTATCTTCTTTCTATGTGAATACAAAAAGTATTTGGATGTTGACTCTTTCCTGAAAGAAGTAAAGGAAAGAGGAGGAATCAAGGAATTCGCTTTTGCAATAAGTAGAGTGAAGACATGTTATGAAATATTCGCAGAGATAATGTAAGAAGTCACACAGCATCTGCTTTTCATTTTCTTCCAGGCAATTAACTACACTGAATGAAGGAAGAAATACGCCGCTCTTAAATCATTAATTCTAAGATATTCTAATCTCATCTCTCTTTCACAATAGTCCCAGCTCACATTGTTTAAACACTGCTCCCTGAAGGAGGCATTGGCTGATTTTTCCCCAGAAACATTTCTGTAGTGTTTCTCTGACATTCATAGATGCAAGTGAAAATGTAGGATCTCTGGACAACAAATGCCGCAGAGTCACATTTCAGGTATCTATCTATCTATAGCAAAGATTGTCTACCCTATTAATACAGAAAATTAATGGTTGGAAATTTGAAAGAATACAGATAAATTCAGAGTGAAAAGCAGAAAATGTGAAAGTGGCTAAACAACTTGCTGTTCATTAAAGGAATAATTTTCCTCTCTTTGTCTCCCACATGACAGAATTAGCACAGTGCATCTTATATTCGGCTGAAAAGTCTATGCAATTCGGATACGGCAACATAAATCCAGTGAGCAGCCAATTGTAAAAATAATTGTTTGACCTTTATCCTCCAAAGATAAGTTTTTTTTATTTTGGAATTTATAAGGGAAAGACCTCTTGGGTACTTAAATAAGCAATTCCAAATTAAGTTGTTTTTAGAGTAGCTGCCTTTGCTGACAAGGTGCTATTCCTATTGAATTTTGTTGCTTGGACTCTTAATACTCAGAATATTGCATGTTTTGCAATTTCTAAGTCTCGGCCCAGAGAGTTCTAGCGCCTCAATAAACTAGAAATCCAAAATCCCATGGGATGCCATCATAGCTGTTAAAATGAAATCATAGCTTTTTAACTCTTTAAAATAGTATTTTCAACTGGAAAGAATATATCTAATTGGAACTTCCAATCGCAGTTGTAGAAGATAAATATTTTGAGACACTTAATTTTAAACTTTTCCAAACCTTTTGGAATTTCAATTTAATATTGTTTTGTAATCTTGAATATTTTAATTGTATATATTTGTTGGTTTGCATCATATTATATTGTATTTTACCTGGATTATTTGTTTTATGGTTGTATTGTATAGCCCAATTTTTAAAATTCCTTTTCTCTCTCTCGGTGTACATCTTTTGTTGAACACACTGGATGCTCAATCTTTTATGTTTGACTTTGTTGTACTCCAGAGCAGCAACACCTCTGATCTTAAACACAATACCAAGTGGTGTATTGAAGAATAAATGTAGGCAATGCAGTTAAAATGGTAAAAACAGTATAGTCCCAAGATAAATAATAGTCCATGAGCTTCAAGGCACAAAGTAAAACACAAGATTCAAAGGTTCAAAATCCACAGAACAAGGCAGCATGAAAATCCAGTACACAGATCAGGAGCCTGGCAAAACTTGGTACATGAAACTAGGAACACTTGGAAACAAGACTGGCATGAAATTCCAGTGTTGACAAGACTGAGGCAGCTCTTTCCCTTGTATCAATATAAAGCTTTTCCTGTCCCCAGAACTGAAAGGAAAGCATTTCTCTTGCCCTTACAACCAGATATGGGTTTCTTATCTCTTTTTTCCTTTTTGTTGTGCCTGAGAACTTTGTCTCTGTTAACTAAAGATTTGCTTTCTATCTTCACTCTCATTAAATTCCGCACTTGACAATTCATCTTCAGAAGACAGTTTCTCAGAGAAAGACTGTTGAGGGCCTCTCCGAGGAATGTGACCTTTTGAATCTCCATGAGACACCTCAAGCCTCTCATCTGGGCTCAACTCAGGCCCAGGCAAATCCTCATCCCCACTGCCAACAGACCCAGGCCAGAAAACCCTTCATTGCCATTCCCATCATGAACATCAGACACAATCACAGGTTGAACAACAACAGACTTGAATTGCAAACCTGGGATGGGCTGCAGTTGAGAAGACAAACTTATTTTATTTACAGTATTTATATTCTGCCCTTCTCACCCCAAAGAGGGCTCAGGGCGGATCACAGAACACATATATGGCAGACATTCAATGCCGATATACACCGACAGGACAGACAACAGTACAGATAGAGGTATACAGGCGTTTCCCATCTTCAGCATCTTGGAGGTTGTGCTTGATTTCTGCCATGGGCGGGGGTGCTGTTGCTCCATCCTCTATGCCAAAGAGCCCTGTTCACAGACTTCCTCCTTTTGATTGAATCACCGGCATTTTCAGTAATTCCTTATGGTGCTATAAAAAAAATTCCCCAATTAAGCGGTACGTATTTATATATTCACAGCTGTTTTTGATCTGCTAGGTGGACAGTAAGCTGGGATGAAGATCAGACACTCACCCCCAACTCGGGCTTCGAACTGCCAACCTTTTGATTAGCAAGATCTATCGCACCTGGTGGTTAACCTGCTGTGCTAAAACCTGGCTAAAGCTCCTCTGTTGGTTTATTAACTAGGCCCAAGGGGTATGGTTAATGAATAGAAGTAAGGGGAAAACTGAGGACATTAGCTTCAAGTGGAAAGATGTATTCTTGGTAGCAGGTCTAAAACTGGCTGCCCAGACTACAAGGTCTACCAGAAATTTTAGTCTTGTTTATTGTCAGGACTTTCTTTCATATATAAAACAAGCAATTTCAAAAGAGGGTGGGCACAGTTCCAAATTCAAGTAATGCAATGTTATTTTATTTATTTCACTTATGTAAAACTTAGAGATTCCACAATTCTGATCAACTATGAATCATTTTTATTTCCTATACTAAATATATTCCCTGCAGACCTTATAGAAATATGTTCTGAACTGCATTCTTAAATATTGTCTTTGTTCATGCCTGCTTTCTTCCTTCTCCTCTTCATTTCTCTCTTCCTTCCCTGGGGTGTTTATAATGACACTTGTGTTCTGCATTGATGTCAAATTCCAAATTCTTGGGATTGTCTCCCACTGTATGCAGGATTTTGTATATCAATGAATATGATGCTAAGAAACAAAGTAGGGACTTGTCATCGACAGGTCTTGTAAATCCAGAGCCATTACCTCTTCTATTGAGTCTAGTCACCTGTAATGCAGCCTCTCTCTTTTCCTGTTGTCATTATTGCCTTTTTCTAATGTTTTCTCATGGAATGTCCAAACTCTTCTTTTATTTATTTAACCAAATACATGGAGTAGCATCACCATAACTCAGATTGACTTATTGACAGCAACAACAGCAACAACAACAACAACAACAACAACATCAATAGTGATTTGCAGCAGCTTTTGGGGTTTCAAGAAGGAGTTTTCCCATTCTCACTTGGAAGTGCAAAAAGTTGAATTCGGGACTTCACGTGCAAAATATATGCTCTGTCATGGACCTTTAAGGAATTAGTTATTGATCAGAAGAGATAGCACAACTAAACAAATCTTTCTTTTCTGGACAGCAGAAGATTCCATCTTGTTCAGCTTCCTGTTTCTCGCTCCCAGTCAGCTGCCACTTGGAGGCATGTCCTTCTATCTATGTTTTGCAATATACAGTGAATACATTCTGATGATAATAGCATACAGCTATGAAATGAAACTGGAATATCACATTCATGCTTCTCTGATTGATGAATGATCCCCTTCCAGTGGAATGATCACTAGTTCAGATGGATTCAGGCTACAAGATTCAGGCTCCGCATCTGTATGCTTGTCCACTATGTCCTGCCTCACGTACAAAGGAAGAATTGTTGGAGGCCACAGACAATGCCATTGCTGTTACCCGTTTTTGGTCAAGAGGTATTTAGCCGCCTGCACTCCTTCTATTTTTATCAGTTTTATACTAATTTATGCAATGCTTTTGATACGAAATAATAATAATAAGGCTACAAGTTGACCCATTTCCTCTCTTCTCTCCTTTTCCACATTAAGCAAAACATAGCTTCTTTTGGTGTTAGAACTTGGACAAACGTGTTTGTTGAAACTATTGTTGAATAGAAGAAGCCACGATCAAACTCTGATTTCAGGTTTTGGCTTGTTCAGATCCATTAGTGTAGAGTTCACCAAACTCATACATTGCATGAGGCTGTGGTCAGTCAAAATTGGAAGTGGAATTGTAATCTTCTCTGGCAGATGAAAGAGGGGAGATAGGGATATATGAGCGTGAGGTTTGTAATAGCTCATTCACTTAAAAAGAAACTGTGTTTTCCTGTTGTTTCTGAACTCATTTATATCAACAACAAAGGAAAGTTGCTGCCTGTATGGATGAGTAAGAGAGAAAAGATTGAATCTTTGAAGCATCCATGCATGCTGTGATTTGTATCAACCTAAGTGACTTAAAAATAAAATGTTCAGGTTAGATATTGCGTCCCTCATCCTCATTTCAGTTATTTGCTTCTCATTGTTCTGAGAACTGAAGGCAAAACACTGCTGGTGAAAACGATTCCTTAAACTATCTCGACCTGATCTCCCCTGTGTTGAATTACTGTACAGAACTTTTGATTGTTCAGCCAAGGGAGACAGAAGGAGAAAGCAGCCTGCCTTTTAAGAGTAATTTCTACAATTGCTTTCTGAATTTTCCCTGTTCTGATCTTCTCAGTAAGTAATAAGAGTGCTACAGGTGTTTTGGAGAGGACTGAAGGGCACCCCTACATAGTGCCTCCAGCTTCAAACAGGAAAAATAATGTTCTGTCCAGAAGGAAGATCAGGTTTCCTCCCGAGTTCTTAGCAGGGACAGCATCTACTTTATCACATTGCAATGTTTGGGGTAATTTTCTCCCCTTGGTCCAGCACATGTTTGTTTCCATAGTAACAAAGGCCTTCTCCATCCCTTCCCCACATATGTTGTCCCACCATCATTAGGGTTGAAAATGTAAACAGATTGAAGGACTTGAAGAAGGGAGATGGAATGCCAGGCTTGACTAGGGCAACCACAAATGTATGTTCAAGAAAGGAATCATAGAATCATAGAATCAAAGAGTTGGAAGAGACCTCATGGGCCATCCAGTCCAACCCCCTGCCAAGAAGCAGGAATATTGCATTCAAATCACCCCTGACAGATGGCCATCCAGACTCTGTTTAAAAGCTTCCAAAGAAGGAGCCTCCACCACACTCCGGGGCAGAGAGTTCCACTGCTGAACGGCTCTCACAGTCAGGAAGTTCTTCCTCATGTTCAGATGGAATCTCCTCTCTTGTAGTTTGAAGCCATTGTTCCGCGTCCTAGTCTCCAAGGAAGCAAAAAACAAGCTTGCTCCCTCCTCCCTGTGGCTTCCTCTCACGTATTTATACATGGCTATCATATCTCCTCTCAGCCTTCTCTTCTTCAGGCTAAACATGCCCAGCTCCTTAAGCCTCTCCTCATAGGGCTTGTTCTC
Source organism: Anolis sagrei (assembly GCF_037176765.1). Taxonomy (NCBI): domain Eukaryota; kingdom Metazoa; phylum Chordata; class Lepidosauria; order Squamata; family Anolidae; genus Anolis; species Anolis sagrei. The sequence goes on from NC_090023.1 coordinate 258,122,341, forward strand.
CAGACCCTTGATCATTTTAGTCGCCTTCCTCTGGACACATTCCAGCTTGTCAATATCTCTCTTGAATTGTGGTGCCCAGAATTGGACACAATATTCCAGATGTGGTCTAACCAAAGCAGAATAGAGGGGTAGCATTACTTCCCTAGATCTAGACACTCCATGCTGTGGAATCATGGGAGCTGTAGTTTTACATGCTTTTTAACCTCTGCCAAAGAATACTGGTGCCTCGTCAAACTACAGCTCCCACAATTCCAAGGCACTAGGCCATAGCAATTAAAGAGGTGTTAAACTTAATTAAATACACCACAAGATCCTGAACCTTACTATCCTAAAAAGATCAAGCACTTTTGAGTAGTTCCTTTAATATTCACAGTTAAATATGGATTAGTTCAACACCCCACTGACCAGTTGCACCTGCTGGACAACTATTCAAACAGTGGATACCTTTCAAATAGAGACATGTCCTCTAAAATACAACATTTTACCACTAGAGGACCAGATGCTATCAATCTTGCTTCCACGGTTTCATGATACACTTCACAGGTGTAAACATTATTGACATATGTTATTCCTCTTCCTCCTTTCCTGTTTACTTTTTCTCTGAATCAGGTTATAAGTTTCTATTTCTGCCTTCAAATCCTGAAAATCAACTCATCAGGTTTAAGCGATGCCTATCATATAATATTTGGTTTATTATATTAAGAGTTTAAGTTCATCTTGTTTATTTCCAATGTTCTGTGTATTAGTGTAGTAACATCTAAGACCCCTGGGCCATTCCCCTTAGCTTCTTGTTTAAGTTTTTCCCCTTCCATGGCTGAGTACTTGTACTATTTGCCTAGCTGGGGTGTTATCTTCAGCATTTGATTAACTCTTGCCCTCAAGAATGTTGTTTCCCTCCCAAACATAACTCAGTTCAAAGTACTTCTGATAAGATTTGATAGACTCTTAGCAAAATGTTCTTGCCAACCACCAAGATCTTGTCTTCCAAAAAGGCAATGAACATGCACTTGCTGCAGGTATGGCTATCCACATCCTCCAGCATGAACACAAACACATCACAGTTGTTGCAGAAAACTGCAGCAGCTCCCTCACCATATATATTAAGTAGTCCTAAGTGTGTTTTCCCCTCAAAATACACATGAAGAACACCCCCTCGGCCTCACCTGTCAGACAAGCTCCTGTATGCCAAGCTCTAGGGACTCTGGCATCCAACTCTTTTCTCTTCTTGTTGTATTAATTCCCTCTAAAAACTTCCTAAACATCAGGCATAATTCATAACATTGCAATCTCCAAATGCTTAGAAACTGGATGAAATAAGAAAAAAAAGCCTCTTTCAGAATCAGGGGGACCTTTAGCTGTTTTGAAACTGATGAAAATAATACGACAGTTATTAATTGAAGCTCCTATATTATAGAATTTTGCTCATGAGTCATTGTAACTTTACCCTGGGTAACAGATAAATACCTCTTTTATTTAAATAAAGAAGCAGTATATCATGATTGCTGGTATGAACTTTGTAACTTTCCTAACTAAAGTATATGACGCCTCATTAATTCCTGAAATCTGAAATGCATGTGGTGCTTAGACCCTCAGTAGAGATGGATGCCTTTTCCTGTCCAACACAATACTTTCCATGTTAAGAAAGCTGTGCTTTTAATCCAACAAAACACCACTCCGCACTCATTATAATTACTTTTGAGAATAGCTTTATCTGCAATGTGAATGATCTTGCAGGCTTCTCAGAACACTTGAGCAATTTATTTTGCAGGAGTGAAGGAAGCAAAAAAAGATGGGCAGGTCATTCCATTTCTGTTTCATAACCAGAGGCCCATTCACATGGCAGATTTACAAATTCTATTATTCTGTTTTACCTACTATACCATCCTATGGAATCCTCGGCTTCATAATTTGGTGAGGCAATGGAACTCTCCGGCTAAGAATTGTAAATACCTTTCTCTAAACTGCATATCTTAAGTCTCCAAAGAATGGAACCATGGCAGTTAAGGTGGGATCAAAATGCTGTAATTCTGTAGCGTGAAAGTGCCCCATAAAAATGAGTTGAATATGGCAAATGCCAGGTTCTGTTAGTTTACTAAGAACTGAGATAAATGATGAAGACGAGCTACCCAGATCCTTAGCCTAAACCAGACATGGGCAAACTAAGGCCTAGGGGCTGGATGTGCCCCCCACCCCCCGGGCACTTATCTCAGGCCCTCCTCATTTTCCCTGTCCTCTTGGCATAAGGACATGGTGGCTTGCCGCATCCTTATGCAGAAAGGATGGGGGAGGAAGGTATGCAACAGCTCATAGTCCACTGGAGCTATCTCAGCCATCACGCCTCACTCTCCTCCAAGCATAAGGAAGTGTGAGAGGCCCTGTCCTTATGCTGAGAGGACAGCCTGAGGAAGACACACAATGGCTGAGAGCCCCCCAGAGCACTCTTGGCTGTCACCTATCTGACCTTCCTCCTGGCATAATGCTTAGAGGACAGGTCAAAGATCAGGGGAGGAAGATCGGGGAGGAGTATCAGGACAGTTGCCACCTATCTCGTTTTCCTCCCAGCATAAGGATGGGATGAGCAGCCCCATCCTTATGCCAGGAGGACAACCTGAGGATGACCCAGGTCTTAGGGGCCCCCGGTGGCACAGTGGGTTAAAACCCCTGTGCCGGCAGGACTGAAGACCGACAGGTCGCAGCTTTGAATCCGGGGAGAGTGTGGATGAGCTCCCTCTATCAGCTCCAGTTCCCCACGTGGGGACATGAGAGAAGCCTCCCACAAGGATGGTAAAAACATCCGGGTGTTCCATGGGCAACATCCTTGCAGACAGCCAATTCTCTCACACCAGAAGCGACTTGCAGTTTCTCAAGTTGCTCCTTACACAACAAAAAAAAACAACAACAAAAACAAAGCCCAGGTCTTGCCCCACCCTCTCACAGGCCCTGTCCCTCCCGGGTCCATCCCTCCCAGCACATGCCCGGCTGCCCTCCCTCCTTGCCCATCCTTCTCAGTCAGGCCCAAAATGTGGCAAGTTTGCCCATGCCTGGCCTAGACTATACTAAAAGCTATAACTTAGTTCCTGGCTTCATCTGGAATACTGTATCAAGTTCTGGTCACCTCGTTCTAATAAAGGTATTGAATAGTTGCAGTGTGTCTAAGGAACGCTATCTAGATATCTAGGAATCACCTGTCTGGGAGCGGAAAAGGTGGCCCACCTCAAAGTATCTTGCAGAAGCTTCCCTGGTGTGGCTTCTCCTTTAGTAATTGTTGTTCTCCGAGAAAACTTGCCCACATATTGTCAAGAATAAAACCTAAAAAATAGTTGACTATTTTTCCCATTACCTATTGGATTTTGCTAATCTTATGGTGACTTTTCCTTTTTATATGTACTTTTTCTCAATCAACTGTTTTACTACTAAAAAGAGAGAGAGAATAAAATCAATAATATCAAACCAGTGGAGAACAAGTATGTTGCCCTATATTGTGGCAATGTGTCAATGCAAAACTCATTGATGAATTTCAGATTCTGAAATCTAATTTCACAAACCCCAGTAGCACCTTGGAGAAAAGCCATGGATCCAGAAGAAGCACAACCTGCATTGTTTTATATTTTAATACCGTTTCACCAAGCTAGAATTCTGTTCAAAATCCTTGTCATATCATCAAGGATTATCTTTTTTACTCATTGGGTCTGAAAGGATGCTATTATAATTAAAATGTGGAAAAGCTGCTTTTTGTGCACTATAATTTTTGGTTTTCATCAACCAGTGCACTAAGAATTTAGTTCAAAAAGAAAGCACTGTCTTCAAACTCTCAGCATAATAAGTTGCCTTTGTTTACATCAGAACCCATTTGAAGCTGTGTAAGATCAGCTTGAATTATTTACAGGGGATGTATGAGAAAATTCTCTCTGTCACATTTTTTTCTAAATAAATTCACCTGATTCTGCATCTCCGACAGTGAACATGGAACAGGAAACAATGTTTAATTAAAAATCCATTCCATATATTTTGAGGTTTGTGATGCTTGCTTTGAAAGATGGGAAGTGTTTTGAAAAGCTTTGCACATTGGGAGGAGGGGAGCCCACAATCCTGTATACTTTGCAAGAATACATATAGACACATTTCAATCAGTGGGGGAAAGTATCCATTAACACACTTGGCAGACATCCCATTAGTCAGTTACAATGGTGTAGGTTGGACTTATACCATCACAACTCAATTTTTATGGTTAATGCATAGATCAGATTTTTTTCTCAACCCTACAATGACCAAATCTCCCTCCCCAAAAATACCCCCCACACACAACATGATCATTTCAATGTCATTAGAGTGTAAGAATCTAACTATTTTTGTTGTAGCTGTATACACTGAAAGGATGTCATAAGGATCATTGTTTGTTGCACGACATCCATCTCTACAGGGAAATAGATGAGATAGGTGCATCCCAACTCATGCCCCTGCTTTGAGATCATGAAAATGGCCAATTTGTATGTGTGAGGAGGAAGAAGGATGTGTTGCACAGCTTCCCCAAGGTCAATATTGGGGAAGAGACATGAGGAGACTTAGCTATGTGATATACATTGCATATGCCTCCCAATGCAGGATCCAGGCCATGAGTTTTAAAATAAACACATACATAACAATATCTCCAATTTTAAATATCCTGAAAGAAACATCTCAATGAAAGTGGTATGGAAAGGGTTAAGAGATAAGATACGGAGACAGTGCATAGAAATGGACTTAAGAGATTTGGCCACCCTATCAGTTACCACTGGTTAATTGTGTCCTATTCCTAGCTTTCCTTGCTATTAGTAGTTCTTGTTAGAAATAGTTACATAAATTGGTGGTTCCCAACATTTGGTTTTCCAGGTGTTTTGGACTTTGTCTCCCAGCATTCCTGGGATTTGGACAAACTGGCTTAAGCTTCTGGGGGATGAAACCCCAAATGAATTAAAGATTGGGAAGCATGGGTTTAGTCCAATGGTTTTCAACCTATGATCCATGGAACACCAGTGTCCCAAAGAACAAAAATATGGTCCACAGCCTCACCATTACTACACTGTTGCCCCCAGCTGCCTACCCTGGATGGCAAGACACTATGTCCGTCATCTTCTGTAAAAAGCCTTAGTGTCTTATTGGACTTGCTGCTCACAATGGAGGCCCAGGTCTCTGCTGTGAGCAGATCTGCATTTTTCCACCTATGTCAGGCTAGGCGACTGGCTCCCTTCCTATCTAGGAACGACCTGGCTATGGTGATCCAGGCGACGGTCATCTCGAGGCTTGACTACTGTAACGCCCTCTACATTGGCCTTCCTTTGTCAGTGATCCGGAAACTGAAGCTGGTGCAAAATGCGGCGGCTCGTCTTCTCGCCGGGGTGCCAGCGATGTGTCATATCACCCCAATCCTCCAACACCTGCACTGGCTTCCGATTGAGTACCGGATTACTTTCAAGGTGCTGGTACTAACCTTTAAGGCCTTATATGGTCTGGGGCCGGCGTACCTGAGGGCCCGCTTATCCCCCTACCAACCCCAGAGATTACTTCGGTCCGAGGACCAAAATTTGCTTGAAGTCTCCAACATCCGGCCTTATCATCTGTCCTCTACTAGGCAGAGAGCCTTCTCGATCGTGGCCCCTTATTTATGGAATGCCTTGCCAGTTGAAACCCGAACCATCCGAGGGCTACTTGCTTTTCGGAAAGCCTGTAAAACCTTTTTTTTCCGACAAGCTTTCGAAAGATGGGTGAATAACTCGGGACTATGTCTGTTTCGCGTTTTTATTGTATTTTAAAATTGGTTGTATTGTTTTAATCTACTGCTGTAAACCGCTCCAAGCCAAATTGGGAGTGGCGGTATACAAGTCAAATAAATAAATAAATAAAATAACCATGCAGCAATGAGAGCGACTGGTCTTGTGAAATGTTTTATAGTGCCAAGGCAATGGGGCTGTTGGGAAAAGAGAGGCTGACTACCCATGAAATATTACTACTACCACATCAGCTCTAGATTATTAAATATGATTTTCTGTGGGTGAGCAGTTGGCGACTACTGGACAGCATATGTTCTCTATCAGAAACTAAAGCTGATGTGGTCTCTCCAATGCAATTTTCTGAATCAGCATGCCAAATAACCAAACCGAATCTAAAGTTGACCAAAAACTGATTCGTAACTCTTTTGGTACTAATGTTGGTGGACCCTTGTCAAAGTGATGCTCGGTCAAGTGGTCCCTGGTCTAAAAACAAAGGTTGGGAACCACTGGTTTAGTCCAAACTCTAAAGCAGCTATGCAAGGTGTGGAACTCTTTTAAGGATAGGACTCAACACGTTGGATAGCTTTTTGAAAGTTCACAATAAAACCAAAAGCGAATTCGTTGGCTTCCATTGTTCATGTTCCCTCAGTTAAAATTTTGTCCTGACTATCACACAATCCAGAAATGTACTTCTTAAAACCTAGCAAATTTCCCTGAGTTGTTTTCAACCTACTAATTGTGGGTTCGCGTTCCTGCAGTATGAGTGACAATAAACCTAATTTTGTAGAAGAATTGCTTTTTTAAAACTAGTGAATGCCTGCTTTTAAGATTCTAACAATTTATTATTATTTCTTTACATAGCTTGAACTCAAAGCCCTTTTATGCTGCCAACTCTCAGTAGTTCGCAATAGCCACACGGATTGTCAATGAACCATAAGACTGAAAAGATCATATTTATCTTAGTCAGATATAAAGAGGTTGTGGATCAGCTATTCTGTGCAAGCTTTATTCTGTGCAAGCTTGGCATTTCACAGAAACACTTTGGAAGAAATCTCTCTGTATAAAATTAACCTTAATCTCTTGCTGAGCTAAAAAGAAGCTGTGATGGTAGTGGGAAATCAATGAATGCAGTGTAGGGTCCATTAATTTTTCAGCTTCATCAGTTCCTTTGAAGAAGTGCAATGTCTATTTTTATATTACAAAAGACAAAAGAGTTATATGAGGCCACATTAAAGCCATGTGGTTGAAACCGGAGGAGGTGGAAATTCAACTGATGCCAAAGACGAGGCTCCAAAGAAAGAACTGTAACCCAAGCCTCTTGCCAATCCCTTGCATGGATTACATTCAGAATTAAATGAGATAATTGACAAAGCTATCACATTAGCCTCAGGGAAGAGGGAGGAAATGGGGTCCCCTGGACAGAGATCAACAACGTTGCTTAGCCTAGCGGATTTGGGGAGTTGTTTTCCACAACATTTTCAAGCTCTGTCTTCATTTGACTTCATTTGATGTAATATAGCCAGAGTAAGGTTGCTAGCTATCAGGACCTAGTCCTAAATTCCCAGCTTTGTTGGTCATCTCCAGGTAAGAGGTGAGAGTGTAAATTCTCCAGTTTTGGTGGGGTCAGCTCAGCCAAGAGGAAAGACAATGTGCAAATCTCCCACACAGCTATTACAGCAACAATTTCCTACAATTTTGTTAGGCTTAATTGTTCTTCTACAGATTTCAAGGATTCTTCAAGAGATCTATTCCTCCTTCCTATTATTGTGGTGCCAGGTCTCGCTCGCCATTCTTTGTATTCACCTTCTTACTAGAGGCAAGTAGGCTAGTAATGTTCCTTATCTACCTAAGTACATGAGAAGGACTAATCCTCTCATTTAACCTTGGTCTGGATTTGTCTTCATTTCTAAACAACATGTTGTGTGTATGTTTTGGAAAACCACTGGTCACATAACCTTTTGGAAAATGGCATTCAACCCCTTTAGGAAAACAAGGAAGAGAGAGAGAGAGCAGAGTTTCAGAGGAGTTCTTTTCAGTTACCCAAAAACATCTACTTTCCCTTAAAACATGTTGGTTGAACTCATGCTCTCAAGAGACAAAAATAAGTAGTCTTCTTTCAAAGTAATATTGTTGGTTTGCTCACAAACTTCATGTATTCAGCATAAAGGTACATTGCATATCAGTCCAGTTACAGACAGGTTTGAAGTAGTTTCTCTGTGCAGATAATACAAGATATCTTTCTTATAACCAACAGTCCAAAATCTAAAACATCTCTCTGGTCTGAGAGTCTAATGGGAGTCTCTTCAGATCAGACCCAGATCTGATCACATGGTCTGCAGCCTTTCCCACAACATAGAGTCAAGGAAAACTGCATACCAATACACACACACACAATACAGCAAGAATCTGAATCATATGCATAACAAACAACTAGTATAGGAATTAGTTGTTTGTTATGCATCAACTTGTTAAACAACTTGTAGAAGGTTGCTACTTCCAACTCTGTGTGTGTGTATGTGTGCGTGCACACGCGCGGGTGCATGTGTGTATGTAATGATAACCTGTGAAGCTATGGTGGTTACTTCATACATAATATGTAAAGACATCATCAGGGTTAGTCCCCTAGTCTCAGGTTTTGGCCTAGGATGGTCCTGAACTAGTATCTCTAGCCTAGAGATACATTTGAAGGGACTGATGTAATTCCAGTCATAGACTGGCCTTCTGAAGTACCTGAATGGAGAATTATCTGTGAATCTAATCTATTGTCCTTTGAACTGATCGCAGCAAGATTGATACATCAGGGTAATGAAACCCCCTTCTTTCAACACTAACTACTGGAGATTTATATCCTGTTTTACCATACAGGGTAGCTCATAATCAAGATCTGAATACACAATCATTCATCAAAAGGCAAAAACATATACCAGCACATCACAGTTTAAAAATTAAAATCAAAAGGCAGCAAGAACATATTATGCTGGCATCCTGTTGGGAAATTACATTATCATAAACTGTCTTTCAATTGCATAAAGTCAAATTGCGCTTCTACACAACATTTATATTCCCAGAGGAGCCATTTATGCCAGTGGTATCTTTGCACACTTGGAACCAGCAGCTTGGCTGCTTGCAACGTGTCCCAAGGCACAGCATAACCTGATGAGCAATGAAAGCCCCCAGTTGCAGAATGGGACCCCATTGTGAAGAAAATATCTTGTGTGGTGCCCAATATCAATGGAATTCATAAGCACAGCTGTGGATTGGATTTGACATAACTCCATCATTGCAAAGTCACACATTATTGCAAGATCTTGGCTTATAACTTAAACTCTTCAAAAGCCCCTTGGACAAAAATAGCATTCACTACCCACTCTGAGCAAGTCTTGACAAGAAAAGCCCTTATGGCCTTTGAGGATCCACAGGACAGAAATGACTTAAAAGCACACAATCCAGCTTGAAAGCCAATGTGGTGTAGGGATTTGAGACCACTGGGCGACTTTGGGGAAGAGACACTCTCTCCACCTCGGGGGAAGGTAAAGGCAACCACTCTCTGAGAAATCTTGTGAAGAAAGCAACTTGAAGGCACAAAGCACCAACAAACCATCTTTTGCATGGTTGATTTACCATTTATGGGGCCAGGTGGACTCTCCTTGGGAGACTGTTGGTAATTTTAGCCACCCACATACAACCCCGAATATAGCCCTGTCTCAGGCATTCACATGGAGTAGTGTTTTATACCAATCTCGAAGGAAAAAACAACATTGCCTGAAAGACCCATATGGAGCTTCTTGATATATTTTGATCTCAAGCCATCTAAGACTTTAAAGGTCAAAACTAGTACTGTGAATTGAGTCTGGAAAAGAGCAGTGGAACTGATACAATATTATTGTAATATGTTTCTGATTTAACATGACACTAATAAATAAGAGTTGGTTACTGGTTAATTAAATATACTGTATTTTTTCAGTTCAAAATTTTTTATTTTATTTTATTTGTTTTATCAGGAGCCACTTGACGCTTCTGGTGTGAGAGAATTGGCCGTGAGCAAAGACATTGCCCAAGGGATGCCTGGATGTTTTACCATCCTGTGGGAGGCTTCTCTCATGTCCCCACATGAGAAGTTGGAGCTGACAAATGGGAGCTCACCCCGGTCCCCAGATTTGAACCACTGATCTTTCAGTCAGCAGTCCTGCTTGCACAAGGGTTTAATCCATTATGCCAATGGAGCCTCCTGGTTACAAGATGTACTATATAGACATCTCTAAAATGGAGTCAATCTTAAAAAGTCACAAGTGTATCTTTTGTATTTTTTTTTGCAGTGGTAATAATACATTTAGAATGCATCCTACAATTGATAGTGTCTTACAGTTTAAGAAATACAATAGAGTCTGCACCTAAATGGTGCAAAAGAATTTGATATTTAGAAGATAGCTCTAAATTGTATGCCTTAATATTGACTAGAATATACCTACTGAATCAATGCAATTTAGATGAGAATTCTGCATTTTGTGCTTCACTCACTGGATTTTTCCTGAGTAGCAATTGGATTTATGCCCATGTATGGTCCACTCAGGGTGGTCAATTCAGGATCATTCCAGACATTCCATTCCGGTCAAAGTGAAGCAATGGGATTATTCCTTCTCACTTAGTTGGGAAGATAGGATAAGGAACATTTACTTTAACTTTCTTGCTTCTAAACAGAGGATGGGTGCACAGAAGGTGAGCCCTTCAGGGACTGGGTGGAAAGGAGACCCCTTGGAAATTATTTGCAAGTTGTAGCAACCAATCAATTTAGCTTTGAAAAACTGTGGCAAGCTGCTACTGTCCTAGCTATGCTGGAGATGTGGACGCAGGCCTTTCCTCTTGTCTAGAGCTAAATGTTGTTACGTGTTTATGATCTAATTGATAGTTATGTTATGGTTGCTCTATGTTAGGTTTTATATGTATGTGAGGCATTAAAGGGGGGACTCAGGGCGGCCTCACAACAAGCACCATACAATGCCATCACCATCATAAAAACATTCAACCAATACATTAAAAACATTTAAAACAGTTAATTAAAAACGATTAGTTAAAACACACCAGTTAAAATCCAAATCCTTCTGAAAGACAGTAGAGAGGTGGCTAATCTGATATCCCTGGGGAGAGAGTTTCACAGATGGGGGCCACTGCTGAGAAGGCCCTGTCCCTCGTCCCCACCAATCGCGTTTGCGATGGTGGTGGGATTGAGAGCAGGGTCTCTCCAAATGACCTTAAACTTTGTGATGGTTCATAACAGGAGATACATCCGGATAACGTAGTTCTGGCAACCTTTGTTGACGTTGTGGGTGTGCTTTCCAGCCATTTCTGATTTATGGAGAATGTAAGGTCAAACGTAACATGACTCTGTGACTCTTGGTCAAGTGGGGAATTGAGCCCTGGTCTCCTGAGTCTGACACTCAGACCATCACACTACACTGGATCTCTTGGCAACCCTATTCCCCTCAAATATTATTGTCAGGCTTGGAAACAATTTTTAGACTTTGCCAACCAGTTTTGATAAAAGGATGAAAGCAAGACGGGAGTGAGGAGGTGACTTGGGATCTGTAAACTTCTATGATCCTTTCTGAAGACCTTTTGCTCTCTGGAATTTAACATACTCTCTCCTTTGTCTCCCTTCATTTCTCCTCACAAGCTGGTCCATGAAGTTCATGCGTGGATGTTGAGCTAAGGTTATTTAAAGTTTTCCTATCTGCTTGCAAAAAGATGAAGAGATAGAGGCTCCGTAGCCTATTGCTGCTCCTGCTCAAATGCCAAAATATAAAAATAGAAAAGCTCACCCCAGAGGGCTCTGAAAAAGCTTTCATTAATGTGAAAAATCCATCATTTACGGAGATGCAGTATGAATGGATCAGGATAATCTTTAATCACCAGCAGGGAAAAAAAGCAATGTCCCTAGCTGCACAGCACAAAATTATATATAGCTGGTGGCTATTCATTTAGGTCTAACTTGGAATCGCTTGAGACATATGCAGATTATTCCACCATCATCTATAAAAATCTGAGGAGCATGCAGTGAAAATTGCCAGCAATTTAATGGGATTTGTATTTGATACATCATACAGAGCATAATTTGGAAAGCCTAATGGACTCTTCCAGATTGGTTTAAAGAAGAGTGACTTCTTATGAGATAGCTACTTGGGTTTTGCTGCATATGGCCATTTGTTGTTGCCTCTGTGCCCGCTAAATTTCATTCATTTTAGGTGTTTTGTATAGCAGTTTATTGGATTTCTAATGGAGCCAAAGGTTTTTGCTGAGGCTTTCTAGTTTGCTGAGGTGGTCCTATATATGGAAGCTTTTAAACAGAGGCTGGATGGCCATCTGTCAGGGGTGATTTGAATGCAATATTCCTGCTTCTTGGCAGGGGGTTAGACTGGATGGCCCATGAGATCTCCTCCAACTCTTTGATTCTATGATTCTATGCCATTTTTTCTCATTTCAGGTTTACTTTTAAATTAAGTAATATAGTGCTATAGTGCCATTTCACTGATTGACTGATACATTGTAACTCTAGAAAAAAACATGTTTTTACAAAAAAGAAACTTTTTTTCCTATGTTTTTCAAAATTAAAAAGAAATTCACATCATTGGGATATTCTAACTTCCACTCAAGAACAACAGCATGAAATATCACAAACTGTTAACACATTTGTCCCATCTGGAAGAGCCTGTCAATAGGTTATATTTCTGGCAGAGTGTGAAACGTGCTGCTCTCTAGATTAATGGATCCCAACCTTTGAGAGACCATGGACCACTGAGGCAAAAACTTAATACACCGTGGACCATTGAGATCAATCAACCCCTGTCTCTACCACTCACACACAAAGGGCGCTCTCTTCCATTGGGCCAGCCAAAGGACGGAGCCCCCAGTGACTCAGTGGGTTGAACCCTTGTGCTGGCAGGACTGATGACTTGAAGGTTGAGTTGCTGACCTGAAGGTTGCTGATTCAAATCCAACCTGGGGAGAGAGCGGATGAGCTCCCTCTATCAGCTCCAGCTCCATGTGGAGACACGAGAGAAGCCTCCCACAAGAATGTATTTATTTATTTACAATATTTATAGCCTGCCTTTCTCAGCCATATGGCGACTCAAGGCGGGTTACAGATTGGCACAATTTGATGTCAGGCATTCATAAAAGTGCCATTAAATACAATCAACATTACAATACAAAACAAAAATAAAAACCATTAAAGCATATAATCATCAGTGCCATCTTGTTAAAAACGTTATCCAGTAACATCACCTGGCCATTCCATGTTCATCATTCATAGTTCCGTGTTATCTATTCCGCTGCATTCTCAAAAGCTTGCTCAAAGAGCCAGGTCTTTACTCTTTTTTTTTTTTTTGGAACGTCAGGAGGGAGGGGTCCAATCTAATATCCCTGGAGAGGGAGTTCCATAGCTGGGGGGCCACCACTGAGAAGGCCCTGGCCTTCGTCTCTGCCAATCGCACTTGCAAGGCAGGGAAGATCGAAAGCAGGGCCTCCCCAGACTATCTTAAGCTCTTAGATAGTTCATAGGAGGAGATACCTTTGGACAGATAAGCTGGGCCAGAATCGTTTAGGGCAGGGATCCTCAAACTAAGGCCCTGGGGCCGGATACGGCCCTCCAAGGTCATTTACCCAGCCCTCGCTCAGGGTTAACCTAAGTCTGAAACGACTTGAAAGCACACAACTACAACAACAACAACAACAACAATCCTATCTCATCAGCCAAAAGCAGGCCCACACTTCCCATTGAGATACTAATAAGTTTATATTTGTTAAAATTGTTCTTCATTTTAATTATTGTATTGTTTTTAAGTATTTTTGCACTACAAATAAGATACATGAAGTGTGCATAGGAATTCATTCATTTTTTTTCAAATAATAATCCGGCCCTCCAACAGTTTGAGGGACTGTGACCTGGCCCTCTGTTTAAAAAGTTTGAGGACCCCTGGTTTAGGGCTTTATAGGCTAAAGCCAGCACTTTGAATTGTGCTCGGTAGCAATAAATAAATAAATAAATGGTAAAAACATTTTTTAAAAAACCCATCCAGGCATCCCCTGGGCAATGTCCTTGCAGATGGCCAATTCTCTCACACCAGAAGTGACTTGCAGTTTCTCAAGTCACTCCTGGCACAAAAGAAAAGCCAAATGGCGAGATCACCCATGTGCTCCCTTTGCTTCCCTCCTCATGAGGAGCCACTGGTGGAACTTTCCTTGTCCCTCACCTTCAGTGACCTGTGAGGTTAGGCTGTCTCTTCTTCCTTCGCCTTTTAGAACAGGCATGGGCAAACTTCAGCCATCCAGGTATTTTGGACTTCATCTCCCACAATTCCTAACAGCCTACTGGTTCAAAACACTTGGAGGGCTGGAGTTTGCCCATGCCTGTTTTAGAAGCTCCAGCCCATGTGGCAAGTGATAAATTACTGAAGGTGGTCCATAAGAAACAGAAAATGTGAGTTGACACAGCATGACTATTGTGGAAGGGGCCATGCAGGCATAATCCCCCCAAACACTGTTGGCCTTCCCCTTCTCATTCGTCCCAAATAAAGACCTGACTCCTGTTAGCCTGCTCACTCTAACCCTAACCCTAACCCTAACCCTGAAGCCCATACAGAATTAAGCATCTGCACTTCAATTCCTGTCCTATGGAAAAACGGATAAAGAAAGGAGGAAAGGAACTTGCGTGCCACCTCATCCGCACGCATGGCTTGTGCTTTTTCTTTATGCCATGCATTTTTATGAGTTGCTGTTCTCAGGAGGAAGGCACAACAATACTTTGCTTTTGGAGGAAGAAGAAGGCTGCAACGTGATTCTATTGAAACCTCAAATCTTCCCTGTTCCATGCAGCAGCGTGTGTCCTGGAGCAACAAGACAAAATGAGAGTCAAGCTTACCAGCTGTATGCCCCCATGACTTCTGGAACAAGAGGGTTACAGCAGATGTCAAGCCACAACAGGAATTCACTGAGGCTTTTTCAGAAAAGCTTCCCTCGCTTCGTTAAAATTGTCCTTGCTTAAAGTTGTCCTGGTGCTTCTGAAGTTCTTTTTCTTCTGTGCACTTTTTCAAACTGTGCTGAAGGAAAGTGCCCCAAAGGCCCCTTCTGTGAGGAAGAATTCAGAGAAGAAAATGTTTGGACATCACACGGTGCTGGCTTCAAGTTGCAAACTAGTAGTGTCGCACAGACATGGAACATCAATGTTCTAAAGGTTTCCTGCTACCAGTATTTACAGCTGTGCTTATTTTTCCTGAGAGTTCAATAGTCAAAACTTTGTTCATGCACAAAATTATTCATAATATTGCATTGCCCTCAGGCAATGCAAATAAAGTGTACATAAAACATCAGTGAGTTTTGTGTTTAGACTTCGCATCCCTCTCAGAGATATCTTAGGGCTAGGCTTAGTACAGTGGGTTAAACCCCCCAGTTGCAGAAAATCTTGCTGATTGAAAGGTCGGCAGTTCTAGTGTGGGTGAGCTCCCCTGCCATTGATATCGAGCTAGAATTTGGAGGCTCCTGCCCAGGAGAGAGGAGCCCTTAGACCCACCAAAAAGAGTCCGAAACCCTTGGCAAGCGAAAGAGGAGAAATGCCCAGAACTTTCCCTGATTTTTCCCAAATAAATCTCACCAAGGTTGAAGAAAAGCCAACGAGGTTTATTTAGTGATCCAGCTGAAAAGGATGCCGAGCTGCAATCATTCACCAGCAGAGCATAAAGAAATAAATTTGATACAGCCATATTTATAGTAAATTCAAAGTTGCAGAGTTCAAACTTCCCGCCTCCCTGCTGCCCTCCACTGTGATTGGACAATGGGCAAACAGCTGGGAGGCGGCCCTCCTGCCCCCGGCGCCCCTGGACCAATCAGGAAGCTCCAGCAGTCTGTAGGATCCAATGGGGAGGCTCCTGCCGTCTAGCGGCGATAGCAAATCAGGAGAGAGGGAGGCGGGATGATAGAACACAAAGGGATCTGTGAATGTATGCTTTAAAAAAATGCCATGTGGCCAGCGAGACAAAGAGGGAGTCTCGGCTTCACCATCAGCCCGGTTTCTGGTCACCTAGCAGTTTGAAAACAGCAATGTGTGTAGATAAATAGGTATCGCTTTGGTGGGGAGGTAATAAAAGGTGCCCACGTGGATATGCCAGCGATTCAATCGGGAGAGCATCTATGGACAACAAAGTTCCTTGGCATGGAAGATGGAGCAACAGCATTTCCCCATGGCCAGAGATGGAAAGAGATGGGAAGTCTTCACCTCTGTCTTTGCTAATTGTATCACGGCACTGAACGTTTGCCACATATATGTACTGTAATCTGCCCTAAGTCCCCTCGGCGAGATAGAGAGGAATATAAAGAAAGTATATTATTATTTGAAACACAACAAGATTAGTACACAGCAAACAAGATCACTATGCTGGTTGTTGTACTGGATCACAGATTGGACCCTTCCCAATTGCCTAGGACTGTGTGATGTATCGGCGAATACTGTGTGCAGATCCAAGTAGGGTGGCCTTTTGCAGCTAACAGATGGTAATTTTGTCAGCGATGATTGTGTCTAAGTGCAGGCCAAGGTCTTTAGGCACTGTACCCAGTGTGCCAATCTCCACGGGGACCATTATTATTATTACTATTATTATTATTATTTACATATCTGTAAATACAGGTATTCCAGAACCTTTTGGATAAGGGGTACTTACTCATGCATTCGATGAAGTAGACTCCAGCTGATACAAGCGTACATTACAGTAAATGGTTCATCTTAAAGGTCTCTCAAGACTGTTGTTCAGCAACCCCACTGGGATTTGAAGTATCATTAACCTGTGCCCCTTTCATTTTCTTCTGTCTTAAATATTGCTCTGCTTGGAAGCTATTCAGGATTACCTTACTCTCTAGATAAGTTTAGTTTAGCAATGCAATGGAAAGCAAACAAGAAAGGGGAATGCTAATGACTTGAGGGCAATCTGTGAGCGTTTGCTTCATTAAATGTTAAATGGGCACTTTGTTTTTAATTGCTCTTTAGAGGGTAGTGGTTATGTATGCTGCAGAAGTGGGGTGCGAGTATATGTGTTAAAACTTCACAGAGGCATAAAGATAACTGCTAATTGCTCAAGGGGAACGAGCCCCTAAACAACTCAGGGCATTGGAATACTTAAATATCCATGTAGAAGAATGCAGATTCATCCCATGCAAGTCAAGGGCAAGATACTCCAAATAAATGCTTTACTCAGAAATCCCACTGTGTTCAATGTGGCTTAATTCCAGGAGAAGATGCCTGCTAGATCAGATCCATCTAGTTTAGCGTCCCATCTTTTACTGTAATCAGTGATATTCTTTTGAGAAGTCACTAAGTAACAGCTGAGGCTCGCGTCACTTAATTGTCTTTGCTCCCCAGCAAGGAATATCCGATGATATACCACTTTTGAACCTCATGAAGGAGGCAAGTAGCCAAAGCATCATGACTAATAGCATAATAATAATATAAAGAATAAAACTTTATTTATACCTCGCTACCATCTCCCAAGGGACTCGGTAATAATATGCCATTGAATATAGCTGTTGAAAGCAACAAATATATGGACTTACCAGAAGATTGCAAGAATAGATTCACCTAAATATTCTGGAAATAAAACCGTCAGATTTACTAGAGATATCTGATTTCACTATTTATTTATTATTTATTTATTTGCAGTATTTATATACTGCCCTTCTCAACCCCAAAGGGGACTCAGGGTGGTTCACACTATCAGTACGTTATTGATCCCAGGAGCTCTTTGGCCGTCTGCATGGCTTGCTGGTCTAAGGCCATATCAGAATGGACACCACTGCCGCCTCCTTATTGCAAGTAAACATATAATCTCCAAGACGTTTGCTGGCACCGTCACATTTCTGGTCACATGGATCAGCACCCAACATAACCCCACCAGAAATGCAACATCAGCAGGAGGCCTCTTGAAGATTGTTGCTTGCTGGCAATTAGGTCCGTTGGTGGTGTGGATTGCAGATCAGACTGAATCCAGTGCAATCCAGCTGCTCTCATCTCTGGAATCACTTTGGAGCCACCTGGAGTAAATCCTGTGTCCACTTGGCATGGGTTAATAGCTGGATGTGAAGGTGTACCTTATGTGTTGACTCACTGCAGAAAATGAGCAGGGAATACACATTATTTTGGCTGTACAGGCACAGCACTAGACATCAAGAAACAGGTTTGGACTCTTTTATAACTTGTCTCCCTAGACAGCTGGTATGGAAACAAAGGGCTTGGCTGCCTGATGGTGTTTGAGCCTGTGCCTTCACATAAACATTGTCAAAATGTCTGTACATCTCCAATGACCTTATTCTAAAAGAAATGGGTGCCCATGGAACTTCTCACAACTTGGGAGAAGGGAAGAAAGTGTGACAATTTAATTGTGCCCACAAGTGCTATGACCCATTTACGTTTGGCAGTCAGTACTGATATAGGAACAGCCAGTCACCACAGACTGCTAAAGCTATTTTGAAGACAGGTTTGGCAGTTTACCTAGTTCTCCCATAAAATTCAGACTGAAATGTGGAATGGATTGATTTACAGGAACCCCTCGCACTTTTTGTGGAAATCCTAATCATGTTTACTATGGTCAGTGTGCTGGTATGGTTGTGCCAGGAGCTCCAACTTTATGTTCTTTCTGTTAATCTGTTTGCAGTTATAGGGCAGGCCTCCTGTCCATCATAATTAAGTTTTGGTTCCGCCCTCTGGGAGGGAAAGGAGCCGTTTTTGGGCAGTCTCACACAAGGAAGCTAGACTATAGGATGCAGACCAGCTCGTCCCATAGAAAAGCTTCTTTTCTCAAGACTATCCAGGAAAAATGAGCTTCCAAGGAAAAGGTCCCATGGCTCTGGCTGAGAGCTCACAGCTTCACAGCAATCAGAGGGGAAACAGCCTGTAGTTTCAAAGAACTCTCTGAGGGAGGACAGCACTACAGATCCACCGAACTCCAGTTGAAATGTCTTCAAGCCTCGGCCAGTAGGTCTACTCGATACCCAGACGCATTTGGAATTGGTAGTAGGACCCACACCGATGAGGCATAGATAGTAAACAGCCTGGGAGAGGTTAAAGAGGGTTTTTCCTACAGAGAAGGTTCAGTCAATCAAAGTCAGGTACCAGTCCATTGAGGACTAGACTAAGAAAGCCTTGAAGTGTTGTTTGAACCATTGAAGATTTGTTGTTTGTTCCATAATAAAGACTTTGTTGTAACATTAAAGACTCTAAAGACCATCACTTCAGAAAAATCCCTGAGAACCTCTTTTGAGGCGCCCCTGGCTTCCCGCTGGGCTTAAAGTATACGTCCTATAGAAAAGTACAGCTGTTACAGGCCCAGCGCGCAACAGAACAGTCAGAGAAATGTCTTTCTCAGTAAACTTGTTTAGTACAATATAGGACTGTAGAAGGAACACATTCAAGAGGGGCACTGCAAGACTTGAGCAAAGCCTTGCAAGACTCCACAGAATACAAATATTTCATTCTGCAGAATGTCTGCCATTTACTTTGGAGTAAGTTCCATTGGACTCAGCAGGACTTGGGAGCATTCAAGTTATTTATGACTTAAGGTGATCCCAAGACACACCTATCAAAAGGTTTTCTGGAGATGAGAGTTTGCCATTCACACAAGGTCGCATCAAGATTTTCTATGGCTGATTGTGGAATCTAACTCTCAAACTGTGACAGCACTATGCTGGCCATGAGCAAGAAGTGCTTCTGAGTAAATGTATATATATATATGAGCAGCCTGTACATTTCTTGACTGTAACTTTTAAAAAGTGACTTTGATTCCTAATGTAAAGAGATCTCTACAATAATGCTTTTCACTAAAATTGTAAGGGTCAGCAACCTGGCCAAGCTGTCATTGTGAGCCCCAGTACTGCTCAAGATTCCTGCCAAACTTGACTTTATATCCAGTACCTTACATTAATGATAAATGGCATGAAGAGGCAAAGAAATTGTGTGGCACCATATCACCGGTTGCAATTGCTTTATTTTGACATAGAGTGTAAAAAAGAAAGGATGGACAGAAGGACAAAATGAACTCTGGTGAAATGGAAGCATTGGTTTTCAAGGTAATCAACAAAACTTCTCCCTTTACTGTAGAATGTTTTTCATTCATACACATTGCTGCCCATAGCCCAGGAATGGAAAAAGGAAACTAAAACTGCATGCAACCCCTAAAATTAAACCCTAAAATTAAAATTATGATTATGTGGTTGTAATATTGAATGGAATGTTTTTAAATGTTTTAATATGTAATAATTTTTAATTTTAATTTTAATTGGAATTGTATGTTGTTTCAATGTATATGTTGTTTTATGCTAATATGTGTAATATGGGTAAGGTTGTTAATTTATAGTATATGTTATTGTCTAGAAATTATGTTTTACTAAGTTCTTGTGGGTTTTTTTCGGGCTATATGGCCATGTTCTAGAGGCATTTCTCCTGACGTTTCGCCTGCATCTATGGCAAGCATCCTCAGAGGTGAGGTGACCTCACCTCTGAGGATGCTTGCCATAGATGCAGGCGAAACGTCAGGAGAAATGCCTCTAGAACATGGCCATATAGCCCGAAAAAACCCACAAGAACTTAGTGATTCCAGCCATGAAAGCCTTCGACAATTATGTTTTCGTTTTCACATGTATATATGGCATTGATTTTTGCCACTATTATGTTGGAAAATGCTTTGAGTCTCCTCAGGGATGAGAAAAACAGTATATAAATGCAGTAAATAAATAAATAAATAAATAAATAAAGGCATTGAATGATTGCCTATATGTAAGCCACCTTGAGTCCCCTTCGGGGTTGAGAAAGGTGAGGTATAAATAGGAGGAAATAAATAATATTTTGCAAGATGAAAAGCAAAGGGGAGGATTGGTGCTACCAGACCTAAAATTATATTTTGAAACATGCACATTAGCTTGTAAGAATTGATGGGTGCAGGATTTCACATACAGTGGCACAGATTAAGGCAAATTAAAGAAAAAATTATATTGGACTGTAAAAATATTGATTTGAAAGAGAACAATCAGAATTTGAAAGGAATTATGTACTAAAGAAGAACACCTTATTGGAAAAAATATATAAAGTATTACTGAATGGGAAAACAGAACCAGAACTGATAAAGAAATACACGATTTGTATGTTTTGAGGCACTGTGTAGGTGCCATTTGTAAGCCGCCTTGAGTCCACCCAGGTAGAGAAAGGCGGGGTATAAGGTAAATAATAAAATAATAAAAAATAAATAAACCCCAAGGCTGTTTTTTGCAGCTCACAACATTCCTAGAATCCTCTGATCCACCTTTGTCAGAACAAACAAACAAAATTGTGTTCTTGGGAGACTCCAGGCCCAACCATTTATTCTGAAAATAGATTTCACTGTCTCCTTGTAATCATTAATATTTTTTGAAATCCATTTTTTAAAACGAGAAGTGGACTTCTGTTTTATTTTCCAGTAGTGAATGTAGCTCCCAGAAGATCCCAGGGCATTCAAATAGCTCCGTAGGCCTGCTGCAGTTGCTCACTTCATCTTAAGCCAACAAAAGTATAAGAGTATAATGAGTGTTTGGCTACTTGGACTTCTCATAATTAATCAAAATGCTGCTGATATTGATCTTTCTTGGTGCCAGTATATTTTGACTAATGTCTTTTGTGGAATGGCTGAAATTGTCTCCAACTTTGGTAACAAATTATACAGGGATTGAGGATATAATAAACTAATGGAAACCCAGGAAATATTGCGATCAGAGGTGAAGCAAAGCGAAGGCACTACATTTTCCTCTCTCATCTTCCCTTAGACTGCCTTCTTGTTGAACATATGGACCTGGTTATTGCTGTCTGTAGGGACACACTGGCCTTTTCAGTGTCATATCTTTTCTATACGCAAACACCCTTGGAACTGACACATGCTAAAAGTTGCTACATCAGCAAGATTGGAGGAGTTTTTAGAAACATTTTCGGACAGAACTGCATTATTCTTGTTACTTTGATTTATTTGGATATGAAACTCTGGGAACTAAAAAACAGAAAACAGTGCTAAATTTGGGTTGTTGTAGGTTTTTTCGGGCTATATGGCTATGTTCTAGAGGCATTTTCTCCTGACGTTTCGCCTGCAGGCGAAACGTCAGGAGAGAATGCCTCTAGAACATGGTCATATAGACCGAAAAAACCTACAACAACCCAGTGATTCCGGCCATGAAAGCCTTCGACAATACAGTGTTAAATTTGATTGAGTGATCTCAGAAGGTAACTCAAGACACTCTTGGAGGAACAGGTTATCTGGACCCTTTTCAGTCCACTTTCAGCAAAAAGGTCCCACCAAACTGCCTGAAAATATTAATAATTTCCAGTTCTTTTTGTTAGGCTTGTCCGTGCATATTCCTAGGTTTTATGGTCCTGCCTTTAGTCTCTATGTGATATACCAGGCATGGGCAAACTTCAGCCCTCCAGGTGTTTTGGACTTCAACTCCCACAAATCCCAAGACCCAGTAGTCTGTAGGTAGCTGGCAAAAGCTTATGATTTTTTTTAAAAAAAACATATTTCAGCAGTTTTTATGCCAACATAATTTTTACATATATTTAGACATGTACATACATATTGCTTTGTTATGACATGAACCATATTTATATCCTAGTTGTGGTTTCTGTCAACAAGTCCTGGAGAGAAATCCATTCTTCTATATTTGTTGTTGTATTTTGTTCACTGTAAACCTGCCTTGGATGCATTGACACAAAAATCAGTATATAAATGCAATGACTACATAACTTAGATGATGGGTTAAAAGGTATGATCATCAATGGATTGTTGTAGGGTTTTTTTTTTTTTTTGGGCTATATGACCAAGTTCTAGAGGCATTCTCTCCTGACGTTTTGCCCGCATCCATGGCAAGCATCCTCAGAGGTAGCGAGGTCTGTTGGAACTAGAAAAAAGTGTTTATATATCTGTGGAATGACCAGGGTGGGACAAAGGACTCTTGTCTGTTGGAACTAGGTGTGAATGTTTCAACTGATCACCTTGATTAGCATTTGATGGCCTGGCAGTGTCTGGGGAAATCTTTTGTTGAGAGGTGATTAGATGTCCTTGATTGTTTCCTCTCTGTTGTTTTACACAGAGAAGCCATTGAAATCCACAAGCATGTGGACAATTTCAACCGAAAGGAGGAAACCATGAAAATGAACAAAATTTGTCTACCAATATTAAAAAAAACCTCTAAAATTTCACTTTTCGTGGGTGGTCCTGAAATGTAATACCTGCAATAAGTGAGGGAACACTGTATACTTTTTCAAACTGCTGAATGGACACTAGACAGAATGATCTTATTCCGCCCTCTAGTGGAAAAGCTTCACATTACAAAGGTTTCTCAAGGACCTTGAATGTCATATCTTTGGATAGGAATCTTATGCTTAAATAATCTCTGGATGAAAAATGTGATCAAATTTACTGAAGATCAACAATGTCAGAACCTTGGGCCATTTCCCTCTTTCCTGAAGATCAGATGTTTGCACTTCTTACATATAGATAAACTATAATAATATCAAATTTTGTATCAAATTATCAAATAATATCTATTTTTTCAACTTATCTGAAAAGTATATTTGCTATATATATTTATACAGTAACCCTATCCTGGCTGATTGGGATACTTTGGGGAGGGTTTAGGAACTGCTAAAACATGAACAGCCGGACTAATTCCCCTTTTTCTTCCCATCATTGTCATTCCTTTTGTCCTCCATAACTATGAATATGCATCATGTGTGAAAAGTGGAATATAAATAAAAGTAACTTTTATTTGTACTGCCTTTTTTGTACTACAGAGGCTGTTGTTGTTAGGGAATTCTCCCCAAAATAGCAGAGTATCCAAAAATACAAACAAGATACTTAATTGGGCAGTCAGCTCACAGCAAGCAGAAGTTGAAGTGTTGTGGCTCTAAAAAAAATTCTTGAGCTTCTGAGGCAAAGATGCAGAGGTCAATCTTTAAAGTTTATTTTAAAAAATGTAAGAACTGTCGAAGGCTTTCATGGCTGGAATCACTAGGTTCTTGTGGGTTTTTTCGGGCTATAGGGCCATGTTCTAGAGGCATTTCTCCTGACGTTTTGCCTGCATCTATGGCAAGCATCCTCAGAGGTAGTGAGGTCCAATACTTTTAATTAATTGCCTCTTGCCATGAGGAGGGGAAAGTAGCAGGACAGGATGAGCTGAATGAGCTGGGAAATTTAATTAATTTAATTAAATTAATTTAAAGAGGAATGGCAGCCGTTCCAACTTTGCCTTTCTTACACTGAAAATAAAACTGACTTTGATAGGCTTCAGAGTAATACAGAATTCAAACAAAAAAGTATTGGACCTCACTAAAAAAATGACAAGAACCTAATGTAAGAACTACATTTATATATAGATAGGAAAGAATTGGGCCTAAGCTTCTCTCTAACTCTATTATTTCTAAGTTTCAAAAAGAGGAAAAAGCTGCAAACACTGCATTTCTTCAAACAGACAGAATAAAGAGAGATCTGCATGCAAAGGTGGGGGAAAAACAGAAGTGAGACCATGAGGTTTCAGGTAGAAAATGGGAGAAGATAGATAGAGAGAGAGAGAGAAGATACATTCAGGAGTTGGGGCAATTCCCCCAGCCTAATGCTAACTAATTGTTCCTTATTGAGGACTGCAGACTTGAGCAAGGTGAAATGGCCCTCTGTGATGTCGCTGGGAAAGAAAGGTGACGTGTGCGAGAGAGAAGGGAGGAAGGAATTGCTCGTTTTAAACTTTCTGTTGCACAATGTTTAATGTTATTTTTTCTGTTTTAAATTTTTTATGGTCATTGTTTTTTATACAGGCATTGACTGTTGGCCTGGTTTGTTGGAAATTGCCCTTGAGTCCCCATGGGGATAGAGTGATATATGAATAAAGTTTTGTTGTATTATTATTATAAGGAAGGAAGGAAAGAAAAAGAGAGGAAAGAAGGGAGGGGAAAGGTGGAAGGGGGAAGGAGGGAGGGTTAAAAGAAAGGAAGGAAGGAAAAGGGGAGGGAGGAAATAAAGGAAGGGAAAAAGAAGAGAATTGAATGAAAGAAGAGGAAGGGAAGGAAGCAGGAAAGAAAGAAAGGAAAGGAAGGAAGGAAGGGAAATAGAAGGGAAAGGAAGGCAAGGAGAAGGGAAGAGGTAGAAAGGAAATTGGGAGAAGACTGGGAGGATGAGAAAGAAAAGGGAAAAACGTAGGAGCAGAGGAAAGAAAGAAGAAAGGGGAGGGAGGAAATAAAGAAAGGAAGGGAAAAAGAAGAGAATGGAAGGAAAGAAGAGGAAGGGAAGAAAGCAGGAAAGAAAGAAAGAGGAAAGAAAGGAAAGGAGGGAGAAGAGGGAGGAAGGAAATAAAGGAGGGAAGAAAGGAAGGAAAGAAGGAAGAGAAAAAGAAGAGGAAGGAAAGGAGATGGGAAGAGGAAGAAAGGAAAAGGAGGGGGGAAAGGAAGAAAAAAGAAGGGGGTGGAAGGAATGGAGAAGGGAAGAGGAAGAAAAGGAGGGAAGGAAGGAAGAGAAAAAGATGGGGAAGGAAGGAAAGGAGATGGGAAGAGGAAGAAAGGAAAATGGGGAAAGAATGGAAGGACGAGAAAGAAAAGGGAAAAACATACGAGCAGAGGAAAGAAAGGAGAAAGGGGAGGGAGGAAATAAAGAAAGGAAGGGAAAAAGAAGAGAATGGAAGAAAAGAAGAGGAAGGGAAGGAAGCAGGACAGAAAGAGGAAAGAAAGGAAAGGAGGGAGAAGAGGGAGGAAGGAAATAAAAGAGGGAAGAAAGGAAGGAAAGAAGGAAGAAAAAAGAAGGGGAAGGAAAGGAGAAGGGAAGAGGAAAAAAGGAAAAGGAGGGGGAAAGGAAGAGAAAAAGATGGGGAAGGAAGGAAAGGAGATGGGAAGAGGAAGAAAGGAAAAGGAGGGAAGAAAGGAAGAAAAAAGAAGGGGATGGAAGGAAAGGAGAAGGGAAGAGGAAGAAAGGAAAATGAGGGAAGAAAGGAAGAGAAAGAAAAGGGAAAAACGTAGGAGTGGAGGAAAGAAAAAAAGAAAGGAGAAGGCGAAGAGAAAAAGAAGAAGGGAAAAGGAGAGAGGAAAAGAAAGGAAAAGGAGGGAAGAAAGCAAGGAAGGAAGAGAAAAGGAAGAGAAATAGACAAAAGAAGGAAAGAAAGAAAAGGGAGTTTTGTGGAAGTTGGGAGTCCAAAACACCTGGAGGCAAAGCCAAAGCCTTGCCCATACCTGCTATGAACTCTGCTCTGCGCTTGCGTGACTTAGCCCCGCCCCCTTCTCCCTGAGAGAAATACACTCTCCCTTCTGCGCATGCGCACAGAGTGCCTGTGGGAGGCGGGCGGGCGAGGAGGGAAGGCTCCAAGCGAGGCCTGCTGCTTCGTCTGCGGGCGGCTGCGGGGCGCCGGGGAAGGGCATGGAGCGGGACCTCCTCCGGCAGGCGCTCAGCTTCCACGGCCCGGCGCTCCTGCCTCTGCTCCGAGCCGAGCAGCACGACAATCCGGGCTTCCGCGGCCTCCTGCCTCCCGGAGGGCCAGGCCTAGACTTCCGGTGAGTTCTGAAGGGCCCTCAGCTACGGAGGGGGCGGGGCTTATAGAACGGGGCGGGGCTTTGGAGTGGGCGGGGCTTCTTGATCCAAGAAGCCCCACCCACTTTCCCTCCAGGTTTTCATTTACCCCATAGATCAGGCATGGGCAAACTTGAGCCCTCCAGGTGTTTTGGACTTCAACTCCCCCAATTCCTAACAGCCGTAGGCTGTTAGGAATTGGGGGAGTTGAAGTCCAAAACACCTGGAGGGCCCATGTTTGCCTGTGCCTGCCATAGAGCTACATACAAATAAATAGAGTATCCCTCATACCAGACGTTTTCCATTTTGGAATATTTTCACTGTGCATCATGAGATATGTCTTGGAGGTATTATTATATAGAAGCAGATGGCGGAAACAGAAGAACGGCCTGCCTCAGGGGAGCGTGCTTGCTCCATCCATGTTCAACATCTACACAAATTACCAGCCACTGCTACAAGGGACAGAGAGCTTCATCTATGCTGATGATCGTGCCATTACCGCTCAAGCAGGGAGCTTTGAGATGGTAGAACAGAAGCTCTCCGAAGCTCTAGGTGCTCTTACTGCCTATTACAGGGGAAACCAGCTGATCCCCAACCCATCTAAAACACAGACATGTGCCTTTCATCTCAAGAACAGACTAGCATCCCGAGCTCTGAAGATCACCTGGGAAGGAATCCCACTGGAGCATTGCAGCACACCCAAATACCTGGGAGTCACTTTGGACCGTGCTCTGACCTACAAGAAGCACTGCCTGAACATCAAGCAAAAAGTGGGTGCTAGAAACAATATTATACGAAAGCTGACTGGCACAACCTGGGGATCACAACCAGATACAGTGAAGACATCTGCCCTTGCACTATGTACTCTGCTGCTGAGTATGTATGCCCAGTGTGGAACACATCTCACCACACTAAAACCGTGGATGTGGCTCTTAATGAGACATGCTGCATTATCACAGGGTGTCTGCGTCCTACACCACTGGAGAAATTACACTGCTTAGCCGGTATTGCACCACCTGACATCCGCCAGGAAGTAGCAGCCAATAGTGAAAGGACAAAGGCAGAGACATCTTCAGCTCATCCCTTGTTTGGGTATCAGCCAGCATGTCAACGACTTAAATCAAGAAATAGTTTTCTGAGATCTACAGAGACACTCACTGGAACACCCCAGCAAGCGAGAGTCCAAAAGTGGCAGGCTCAAACCCAGAAACTCAACAATGGCTGATACCAGATGAGAGACACACAGAGGACTGGGTGACTTGGAAGGTGCTGAACAGACTGCGCTCTGGCACCACGAGATGCAGAGCCAACCTTCAGAAATGGGGCTACAAAGTGGAATCCACGACATGCGAGTGTGGAGAAGAGCAAACAACAGACCACCTGCTGCAATGCAACCTGAGCTCTGCCACATGCACAATGGAGGACCTTCTTGCAGCAACACCAGAGGCACTCCAAGTGGCTAGATACTGGTCAAAAGACATTTAATCAACTACCAAGCTTGCAAACTCTGCTTTTTCTGTTTGTTAAAAATTTGTTAAAAATGTAATACAATTGTCTGGTTGATACTGACACGATAAATAAATAAAATAAATAAATTTGATTATTATTATTATTACAGTATAAATATACCGCATACAAAAGCTGTATGATAAATTTTATTTGCATGTCTGCCTAGAGAATATATGCTTCCCCTGCCCAGACACAAGCATTTGTAAGTGAAGAGTGAAGACAGAGGGGAGCAGAAGACAGTTCCATCTTGTCTTTACTAATAATATAATATTGTATATAATAATATTGTATATATACATATAATATTTATAATATTGTAATGTAATACAATATAATACTATTAATAGTAATACAATATTATAATTATATATTTACATTACATGTAATATTACTAATAATATTTCAATATAATGGTATAGTGCAATATAGTAATATATAATACTGATATTGTACTATGCTAATAATATAATATATTGTATGAAAATATCTTGTAAGCCGCTTTGAGTCCCCTTCGGGGTGAGAAGGGCGGCATATAAATGCCGCAAATAAATAATAAATAAATATATGATATAATAATGTATTGTATATATTTTATGTTCCTATGTTTTTGACTTTGTTGTACCCTGCCTTGAGCAATCATGCTTTACATTTGGTATCAAACTGCATCGATTCTGCAGAGACTGGAGACATGATTTTCCTAGCCCTAGCTAAAATTAAACCTGGTAGTTTTTGTTGCAAAAATATCTTGAGCTTGGCTACACATCTCTTACATCCTAATCCTGCCCTATTTCTTTGTAAAATTTAAATATTGCATTGACAGTATAAACACATATCCCTAGCAGTGTACTGCTTTTCATGGAGGACCAATCCCAGTGCAGCACTTAAGAGTGCTGGTGCTTGTATAGATGTGGGAATATCTACTCATACTGAGCAGCTGCATCAGATAGGCTCTTGTCAAAAACCTAAATGTATGAAGCTTTGGCTAATTTAGTGGTACATTCTGCTGAGGCTTGCACTGTACAGACTTTGGCTTTATGATGTGTACTTGTGTGTGTGTATTCAGAGACTTCAGGAAGTGCATTCGTGTGTTAATACATTTCCAAGAATGGATCAAACTATTATTATTGTCAGCGTATAATTACAAAGCACCAGCAGCTCTCGATGAGTAAAGAGAGTTTGTGTATTTAATGCAGTGGTTCTCAACCTGTGTGTCCCAGATGTTTTGGCCCTCAATTCCCAGAAATCCAAACACCTGGCAAAGTGGCTGGGATTTCTGGGAGTTGTAGGCCAAAACACCTGGGGATCCACAGGTTGAGAAACACTGACTTAATTAAAGCATACTTTTGCCATCTTGTTGTTGTTCATTCGTTCAGTCGTCTCCGACTCTTTGTGACCTCATGGACCAGCCCACGCCAGAGCTCCCTGTCGGCCGTCACCACCCCCAGCTCCTTCAAGGTCAGTCCAGTCACTTCAAGGATGCCATCCATCCATCTTGCCCTTGGTCGGCCCCTCTTCCTTTTACCTTCCACTTTCCCCAGCATAATTGTCTTCTCTAGGCTTTCCGTTTTGCCATCTATCGTATTGCAATAGTCATCGAATTAATTGCTGAGTTGTTCAGAAAAGTTTTCCTGAAGGGTTCCTACTCTCTTTTGCTTCCCATTGCAGGAAAGAAAGAGGAATTGATAATATTGAGATACAACACTTCATTGCAAAAAAAGCCGATCTCCTTTTTTCTCATTCTTGGAAAACAAATGTGCCTATAACTGCAGAAGCCAATGAAGAAAATGAAGGTACGTCCTCTTCCAAAACACAAAATTGTAACACTTAGCAAGATTATTGAGACATCTTTTAAACCCTGGGCCCCGCAGGGCTCTGTGGCCCTGACAGCCCTGCAAAGGCTGCCGGGGTGAGGTAGGGAAGCCGGCCCTGGCTAATCCAGGTACGGGGTGGGGCCTGGCGCTGGTTGGCCAGCTGGCCAAGCAGCGGGAAACTTCCCGCCTCACAGGGGGCTTCTGGGAAGAAGAAGCCCCCTGCAAGCAGCATGGCCGGTTGGAGGGAGCCCACCGCTGCAACGGCCCTTGCCCGGTAAGTTGGGCAAGGCATTTCTGATTTTAAAACCACAAAATGTATAAAAATATATTTAAAATATTAATTCTAAACCCTAACCGCGAAACAGCAAGTTTGCGGAAAGCGAACCACGAAACAGCGAGGGAACACTGTATGTGTTTAATGATCTAAACTTTGGATGAAAATTGTGAATGCCTTGTGGATAAATTGAAAGAAATGAGATGGAAATATTTTGCTTCATTCCCTCACCTTTTGCTCTAGCAATGGGCTGATCTGAACAGTTAAAAATGTTTACAATTCTTGGTATGTTTCATATCTGCGCCTCACTGTTGAAACAGGAGACTTTGGAAATCTTTCTGCTGTTAATTATAACATCTAGTTTTTAATTGCCTTGCAATGTCGCACCAGAAAGAACCCTTGAGGAGTAATTCCATACATTTTATTACTAGTTAACAGATTTTTGTGCCTCTTTCCATGAAATTTGGGTGGGACATGATTTATCTGGAAGCATTTTTTTTATATTACTTATAGTGGGTCCTTGTTATTCACTGAGTTTGGTTCCAGGACTCCTATCAATCTATCTATCTATCACTACCTCTGAGGATGCTTGCCATAGATGCAGGCGAAACGTCAGGAGAAATGCCTCTAGAACATGGCCCTATAGCCCGAAAAAACCCACAAGAACCTATCTATATACACATAATAAAAGTGAAAGTATGTGTGTGTGTGGCTGGGATGTCCACTTACGGAAACGTGTTCCTGCATCCACAAACAGCTATTGCTTCCACTACTCAAGAGACACCAATGTCCCTCCCTCCAATAACCTCCAAGGTTATAGTGAGTGCTATGAACATGTACAAGACCCCTGACAATGTCCTCCAGAAACACCATACTGCCCACCACCCAAGTGAAGGCTTTTATAAGGGGACAATTTTATCCTAGATTGTATGTGTTTCCTCCAGACATCCCA
This sequence comes from Anolis sagrei, assembly GCF_037176765.1. Taxonomy (NCBI): domain Eukaryota; kingdom Metazoa; phylum Chordata; class Lepidosauria; order Squamata; family Anolidae; genus Anolis; species Anolis sagrei. Next base: position 258,153,228 of record NC_090023.1, read on the forward strand.
GTGTTTCTGACTCTCTCCATTGTTGTGGAATTTGCATGACCCCATCCATTGCCTCTCCCTTAACCCTTTCCTATTCTTTTCTACGGCACACAGCAAACTGAGGAATTGATCAGCAGCTGAACATACTAGAGAGGTTTGGGGAAAAATCATCATGATTTATAGGAGTTGTAGGTCCTGGGATTTATAATTCACCTGCAATCTAGGAGCACTCTGAACTCCACCAAGGATGGACCTGGAATAACTTGGCACACAGAAGCCCCATGACCAACAAAGAATACTGGAGGTCTTTGGAGGGATTTATAGGTGTTGTAGTTCACCTACTTCCAGACTGCACTATGAACCCAAACTATGATGGATCTGAACTTGGCACACATACCTGATATGTTGAAATTTGATTACTGGAGGGGTTGGGGGGGATGACTGATCTTCCTTTCTGGAAGTTGTAGTTCACCCACACCCAGAGAAACTGACCTCCACCAATAATGGACCTGGACCAAACTTGGCACAGAGAGCCCCCATAACCAACTGAACCTACTGGAGGGGTTTGATAGGACTAACTCACTATAATGTAGTTTACCCTGCAGCCAGAGAGCACACTGAACCCCACCGATGATGCATCTAGAGCAAACTTGCCCAACATAACAAACTTTAAGTACTGATGGAGTTTCTTGGGGTTAACCTGACATGATGTGAGTTACAATTCAGCCATAACCTTATACATTTTGCACAATTAAAAAATTGGCTTTTTCAAATAACCCAGGCAATGCTGGGTCCCCAAGCTAATAGATATTACAATTCATTGATTCTCAAATCTCATCATATGTAGTAGCATAATGAAATTGTGTCCCTTATATTTAAAAAATGACAAAAGTTAAGGTTTGCTTTTGGGGGGGGGGGGGAGGGGGGATGATTGAATCTATAGATGATGATGATGATAAATTTATTTCTTACCCGCTTCTTGTGACTTGAGGTTACCACATAGTTAAAACCCATAAACACCCAAAAGATTCTATAAATACACATGAAAATGTATAGATTGTATGTATTGGACTGTTAACTTCTGGCAGAGCAATCTTACTTGATTCAATTCAGAAGGATGTTCTGATGTAATTACTCTTCAAAATATGACTTAAACATAATTTAAACATTTTTTTCTTTTTTATTCCACTGAAGATTATTATGCTGTCATGCCACCTTTGGAGCAGTTCATGGAAGTTCCCGGTGCAGAGAGAAGAGAGCTGTTTTTCCGAGACATTGAACGTGGGGACATAGTGATCGGAAGGATTAGTTCAATTCGTGAATTTGGGTTTTTCATGGTGCTCTTCTGCCTGCAAAGTGGCGTTATTCGAGATATAGCAGACATAGAAATCACTGTAAGTCTGATAGCTGTCAATGTTTTCATTGTTATAACTTTTTCTGATGTATAACTTGATAGCCTATTGTGTAGTAAATGGAGATAGCTTACTCAGAGAAAGTGAATGGGAGCTGTGGGATGGTAAACAGTTCAATGCCTTAATATGTTCCAACCTTGAAACATGCTGAGCTGGGGAATGGTTTTTGCTGCCTCCACAAGTAATTTTGATTTCTTCTGTGAAGTTCTTGAAATCTTGCAATCTTGAACCGAACTCTCCTACAGTTCTTACTATACTGTGAGACTCTGCAGAAGTGTCCTGGGAACTTTCAAAATTAAAGTCCTATGAACTTTGAATTTTCACAGAATAGACAAGTATTGGGGAAAACTAATAGAAAAAGTGAAGAGGGGGAGGGGGGCAGGAATACAGTTCCACCTTGTCTCCTGTGCTATGCTAATAATGTAATATAATATAATATATTGTATATACATATAATATTTATAATATAATGTAATACAATATAATAATAATATTACAATATTATTATTATATATTTTATATTACACTTAATATTACTTATAATATTACGATATAATGGTATAGTACAATATCTATATAAATAAAAATGTAATGTTCGTTTGTGGGATTAACAGAACTCAAGAACCACTGGACGAATTGAAACCAAATTTGGACACAATCTACCTAACAACCCAATGTATGTCCTTCACTAAAAATGATTTTATCTTTAGGGAGTTGTAGTTGCTGGGATTTATAGTTCACCTACAATCAAAGAGCATTCTGAACCGCACTAGCGATGGAATTGAACCAAACTTGGTACACAGTTCTCCCATGACCAACAGAAAATACTGGAAGGGTTTGGTGGGCAGTGTCCTTTGGTTTTGGAGTTATAGTTCACCTACATCCAGAGATCACCGTGGACTCAAACAATGATGGATCTGGACCAAACTCGGCACGAATACTCCACATGCCCAAATGTGAACACTGATAGAGTTTGGGGAAAATAAAATCTTGACATTCAGGAGTTGTAATTGCTGGGTATTATAGTTCACTTACAATCACAGAGCATTCTGAATCCCACCAACGATAGAATTGGACCAAACTTCCCACACATGTGGGCCACAGCAACGCATGGCAGGGGACGGCTAGTAGTAATATATAACACTGATATTGTGCTATGCTAATAATATATATATATATATATATATATACCTTGTAAGCCGCTCTGAGTCCCCTTCGGGGTGAGAAGGGCGGCATATAAATGCCATCCATAAATAAATAAATAAATAAATAAAATATAGCCGAGCATTCAAAAACATACAGGTTTTTGAAGGGGGAGAGAAGGAAGGAGGGAGGCAAGGAAGAAAGGTGCGAAGGGATGGGATTCAGGGAGAGGGGAGGGAAGGAAAGAAGGAAGGGAGCAAGGAAGGAAGAAGGGAGAGAAGGAAGAAAAGAAGGAAGGAGGGAGGCAAGGAAGAAAGGTGTGAAGGGATGGGATTCAGGAAGGGAGGAAAAGGAGGGGAAGGAAAAGAAAGAATGAAGGGAGCAAGGAAGGAAGAAGGGAAAGAAGGAAGAAAAGAAGGAAGGAAGGGGGCAAGGAAGAAAGGTGAGAAGGGATGGGATTCAGGAATGGAGGAAGAGACAGGGGAAGGGAAGGAAGGAAGGAAGGAAGGGAGGGAGCAATGAAGGAGGGAGGGAGAGGAGGAAGAAAAGAAGGGAGGCAAGAAGCAAGGAGGGAGGAATTTGCTAAAAGTCAAATACAGCGGTCCTAGAGCAGTTCAGAAGTGAACTCTCCTTAAAGCACAATGATAAAACTGAGGCTGTAGTACTTCGGCCATATCATGAGAAAACATGCTTCACTAGAAAATATGATGATAATATGTAAGGTGAAGTAGGAAAAGTAGAAGTCAGTTTGAAGGCAGTTAACAACAACAAATCTCCTTGGTGCCAGGCCTTGAAGAAGTAATAGTTCAGCCATGGGAGTGAAAGTGGTGTCAAACTGCATTATTTCTGCAGTGTAGAGGCACCCTAAATCAATTTTAAACTCTAAAATGCATTTCCTAAGCAAGATTCTTACCCATAACTTGATTTTGCTCTATGCATGCTCTGTTCCCTTGCTCCTCAAATGTAAATATTCAACAGCCTGATGTTGCCTACTCAGTTGTGCCTGTTTGATTTATGTTTCAGGCTCTGTGCCCATTGAGGGATGTGCCTTCCCAAAGCAACCATGGCGATCCCTTATCATACTATCAAACGGGTGACCTTATCCAAGGCAAGTTCATTTGATGTATATATAAACTTGGGCTCCTTTGCTGATCAATTTGCCTTTACATATTTACATTCAGGGCATTTTTAGAGCTGTTCTGCTGTTTAAATCTTGCCTTTTTGTATTTTAATAGCTGCAATCAAGGATATTGATCGCTATCATGAGAAACTCACAGTATCACTGCACAGCTCTGCACTTTCCCCAAGCCTAGCGAGCACCAAATTAGGCGTAATCAGCTCCGAAGACTTGCCTCTGCACTATAGGTATGTAACCAAAGTGAGCTGCGTCTTTATTGCATGGCTCCATAAAGCACTTTCTGTGCTTTATTTTACTGAGTAAAAATACACAGTGTGGTCCCAGCCTGTCTGAGCATTGTAAACAGTTCCAAATTCTCGTCTCAATGGATATATGGAACATGACAGTTAATGGAATAGGAAAGCCCATTCTTATGGCAATTGCAAAGCTGGCCACAAGGGCATTCTATTTTCTACAAACTTGACATTTGACACTGTTGTTAGTGACAGTGACTAAGTCTGCTACTTATACTATTGATATCTTATACTGAGGCTAATAGTAGCAGTCCTGCGTGTGAGTTTTGTGACAACAATCGGACTGGAACAGTTGCCCTTAGGCTTTGCCTTCCCTGTGCCTTTCTTTGATTCCTTCCGTTGTTCGCATGAGGACTGGTCGCACAATCTTCTTAATTTCAATATTTATTTATTTACGACATTTATATGCCACCTTTTTCACCATGAAGGGGACTCAGAGTGGCTTACAAGTAAAAAGTAAATAATATATTATATTATTATCATAGCACAATATTAATATTATATATTACATTGTACTATAACATTATGCTGTAATATCATTAGTAATATTACATTTAATATAAAATATATAATTATAATATCATTTTATTATAATATTATCAATATTATATGTATATAAAATATATTATGTTATATTATATTATATGTATTATAAGCACAGTGCAGGAGAAAAATGGAACTGCCTTCCTGGCCCCTCTCTTCAGTCTGATCTCAGAGAAGTGGTTGCGCTGGAAGGCGGGGAGAGGGCTCCCAACCAATGACACTGGAGGCAAGATGGAATTGCCATCATGCCCCCTCCCTTCACTCTGATCTCATATGAGGAAGAATAAGTGAGAAAGGACACGGGAGTGCTTTAAACCACAGCTTCAGGAAGCGGAAAAGTTCAGTTATCTGTTATCTTTTTCCTACTGTGAGAATCATAGAATCGTAGAGTTGGAAGAGACCCCATGGGCCATCCAGTCCAACCCCCTGCCAAGAAGCAGGCATATTGCATTCAAAGCACCCCTGACATCCAGCCTCTGTTTAAAAGCTTCCAAAGAAGGAGCCTCCACCACACTCCGGGGCAGAGATTTCCACTGCTGAATGGCTCTCACAGTCAGGAAGTTCTTCCTCATGTTCAGATGGAATCTCTTCTCTTGTAGTTTGAAGCCATTGTTCCACGTCCTAGTCTCCAGGGAAGCAGAAAACAAGCTTGCTCCCTCCTCCCTGTGACTTCCTTTCACATATTTATACATGGCTATCTTATCTCCTCTCAGCTTTCTCCAGGCTAAACGTGCCCAGGTCCTTAAGCCGCTCCTCATAGGGCTTGTTCTCCAGACCCTTGATTATTTTAGTTGCCCTCCCCTGGACACATTCCAGTTTGTCAATATCTTTCTTCAATTATGGTGCCCAGAATTGGACACAATATTCCAGGTGTGGTCTAACCAAGGCAGAATAGAGGGGTAGCATGACTTCCTTGGACCTAGACACAATGCTCCTATTGATGCAAGCCAAAATCCCATTGGCTTTTTTTGACGCCACATGACATTGTTGGCTCATGTTTAACTTGCTGTCCACGAGGACTCCAAGATCTTTTTCACATGTACTGCTCTTAGAATCATAGAATCATAGAATCAAAGAGTTGGAAGAGACCTCATGGGCCATCCAGTCCAACCCCATTCTGCCAAGAAGCAGGAATATTGCATTCAAATCACCCCTGACAAATGGCCATCCAGCCTCTGCTTAAAAGCTTCCAAAGAAGGAGCCTCCACCACACTCCGGGGCAGAGAGTTCCACTGCTGAACGGCTCTCACAGTCAGGAAGTTCTTCCTAATGTTCAGATGGAATCTCCTCTCTTGTAGTTTGAAGCCATTGTTCCGCGTCCTAGTCTCCAAGGAAGCAGAAAACAAGCTTGCTCCCTCCTCCCTGTGGCTTCCTCTCACATATTTATACATGGCTATCATATCTCCTCTCACCCTTCTCTTCTTCAGGCTAAACATGCCCAGTTCCCTAAGCCGCTCATCATAGGGCTTGTTCTCCAGACCCTTGATCATTTTAGTCGCCCTCCTCTGGACACATTCCAGAGGAGATATTCCATTGTCAATATCTCTCTTGAATTGTGGTGCCCAGAATTGGACACAATATTCCAGATGTGGTCTAACCAAAGCAGAATAGAGGGGTAGCATTACTTCCTTAGATCTAGACACTATGCTCCTATTGATGCAGGCCAAAATCCCATTGGCTTTTTTTGCTGCCACATCACATTGTTGGCTCATGTTTAACTTGTTGTCCACGAGGACTCCAAGATCTTTTTCACACGTACTGCTCTCGAGCCAGGCGTCCCCCATTCTGTATCTTTGCATTTCATTTTTTCTGCCAAAGTGGAGTATCTTGCATTTGTCACTGTTGAACTTCATTTTGTTAGTTTTGGCCCATCTCTCTAATCTGTCAAGATCGTTTTGAATTCTGCTCCTGTCCTCTGGACTATTGGCTATCCCTCCCAATTTGGTGTCGTCTGCAAACTTGATGATCATGCCTTCTAGCCCTTCATCTAAGTCATTAATAAAGATGTTGAACAGGACCGGGCCCAGGACGGAACCCTGCGGCACTCCGCTCGTCACTTCTTTCTAAGATGAAGAGGAAGCATTAGTGAGCACTCTCTGTGTTCGTCCACTTAACCAATTACAGATCCACCTCACCGTAGTTTTGCCTAGCCCACATTGGACTAGTTTCCTTGCCAGAAGGTCATGGGGGACCTTGTCGAAGGCTTTACTGAAATCCAGGTACGCTACATCCACGGCATTCCCCGCATCTACCCAGCTTGTAGCTCTATCGAAGAAAGAGATCAGATTAGTCTGGCATGACTTGTTTTTGATAAATCCATGTTGATTATTAGCGATGACTGCATTTGTTTCTAAGTGTTTGCAGACCACTTCCTTAACAATCTTTTCCAGAATCTTGCCCGGTATCGACGTGAGGCTGACCGGACGGTAGTTGTTTGGGTCATCCTTTTTTCCCTTCTTGAAGATTGGGACCACATTGGCCCTCCTCCAATCTGCTGGAACTTCTCCCGTTCTCCAAGAACTCTCAAAGATGGTTGCCAATGGTTCCGAAATGACTTCCGCTAGTTCCTTCAATACTCTGGGGTGTAGTTGATCTGGCCCTGGGGACTTGAACTCATTAAGAGCGGCCAGGTATTCCTGGACGACTTCTTTACCAATTAGGGGTTGGATGTCCTCCAATCCCTCATCCACTCCATCTTGCTGAGGTTGAGGACTCTCTTTTTGTGAGAAGACCGAGGCAAAGAAGGCATTAAGTAGTTCTGCCTTTTCCCTATCCCCTGTCAGCATTGCCCCATCTTCTCCTCGAAGAGGTCCTATCGCCTCCTTGTTTTTCCTTTTTCTACTGACATAAGAATAGAAGCCCTTTTTATTGTTTTTAATGTCCCTGGCAAGTCTGAGCTCGTTTTTTGCTTTGGCTTTGCGGACCTTTTCCCTACAGGTGTTGGCTATTTGTTTGAATTCTTCTTTGGTGATTTCTCCCTTTTTCCACTTCTTGTGTATGTCTCTTTTGTGTCTTAGCACAGTTAGAAGTTCTTTGGACATCCATTCTGGCTTCTTTGCACTTGTCCTATTTTTTCTCTTTGTTGGCACGGTTTGCAATTGCGCCTTGAGTATTTCACTCTTGAGAAATTCCCATCCATCCGTAGCTCCCTTGTCTTTTAGTATCTGTGTCCACGGAATGCTGCTCTGAGTTTCCTTCATTTTTTGGAAATCAGCTCTCCTAAAGTCCAAAATGCGGGTTTGACTTGTCTTAGTTTCGGCCTTCCTTTGTACCTCAAATTGCAGGAGCACATGGTCACTTGCCCCTAAGGATCCTACCACTTCAACCGCATCGATCAGGTCCTCCGCATTTGTTAGGATGAGATCAAGAGTAGCCAATCCCCTTGTTGCCTCTTCTACCTTCTGGACCATGAAATTGTCTGCAAGGCAAGCGAGGAATTTGTTGGACCTTGTACTCTTGGCCGAGTTTGTTTTCCAGCAAATATCGGGATAGTTGAAATCGCCCATGACTACTACATCTCTTTTCTGTGCCTGTTTGGTCAACTGTTGGCAGAAGACTTCATCAAGATCTTCCTCCTGGCTTGGGGGTCTGTAGTAGACGCCTACAACGACATCTTTTTGAGTCCCAGTTCCCTTGATTCTTATCCAGATGATTTCAAGCTGGTTTCCCAGATTGCTGTCTTGAATTTCTTCTGCAGCATAAGAGTTTTTGACATATAAGGCTACTCCGCCTCCTCTCCCCTTTGTTCGGTTTCTGTGAAAGAGGTTATACCCCTCGATATCTACATTCCAGCGATAGGAGTCATCCCACCAGGTTTCAGTGATGGCTATGATATCATATTTGTGGTGTTGTGCTAGAAGTTGGAGTTCGTCTTGTTTATTTCCCATGCTCTGTGCATTAGTGTAAAGACATGTGAGCCCCTGGGATCTTCCCTTGAGCTGTTTAATTGGGATTCTTGTGCTTTTGGTGCTTGGTCCTTGTTGTGTTTGTGCAACCCTCCGTTTAGCCTTCTGGCGATTCCCAGACATTATGGGTAAAGTAGTGTTCGCAAGGCTGTTGTCCCCCTCCCCCGGTGGACCTAGTTTAAAGTGCGTCTAATGAGGTTTGCGAGTCTGTGAGCAAAAAGGTGTTTTCCTACTTGTGTGAGATGCACCCCATCCCTTGCCAGTAGGCCATCCTCCTGGAATAGCAGGCCATGGTCGAGGAAGCCAAAGCGTTCCTCCTGACACCATTTTCTAAGCCAGTCATTGACCTGTACTATTTTTCTGGCTCTTGTGGGTCCGTGTCTTACAACAGGGAGGAGGGATGAAAAGACCACCTGTACATTACATTCTTTTAGCATTGCTCCTAGAGCTCGAAAATCATTTGTGATCTTTTGAAACGTATGCCTTGCAGTATCATTGGTTCCTACATGAATCAACATGAGGGGAGGACGGTGATAGGGCTTGAGGAGCCTGGTGAGCCTCTGAGTGATATGGTGTATTTTTGCCCCCGGTAGGCAGCATATTTCTCGAGCCATCCCGTCTGGTCTGGAAATGACAGCTTCCGTTCCTCTAAGGAGGGAGTCGCCTACTACCAAGACCTGTTTACTTTCAGGAATGACAGGGCCCCTTTTGTGCAATGTAGTGTGTAGGTCTCCAGAAAAGTGATCCTGTTGGTGTGAATTGTGTAGGTGAAAAGTGTTGTCCTCCTCCTCGACATCCCCGGTGCATTCGTCAAGGACAATCCATTGAGATTCGTCCAAGAGCCTATGGTTCTCCTGTATGTGTTCCTGTTGCTCCTGGTCTAGGTTTGGGGATGGTACACCTGCAGGATTGTGCAAGTGTGAATGTTGTGAAGTGTTGTCCCAGTCAGGGCTATCCCCTGCACACAGATCAAGGATAAGCCACTGATCAGTATCTAAGCCATTCTGGTCTTCCCCAATATGTTGTGTTTCTTGGTCAGGTGCTAGTTGTGTGAGAATTTGGAATCTATTGTGTAACTGCAGTTGAGCGAAGTATTCTGAGGAGGCTTCCAAGTCCTATGTGTCCTTCTAAGGGTGACATTTCTCCAAGCCTGAGGGTTGTCCACATCTGAGGTACTGTTCTGTTGAGCCTCCCCGTAATGTTGGTGTGATATGGGCTGCGTGTCTAGGCCAGTGTGGTGTCTAAGAACAGCTCAAGTTCCTGAATGTCCTTAAGGGTCTTAATACGGTCCTCGAGTTGTCGTATCCTGTGTTCCATGCGAGTGATCTGTGTACACTTGGGGCAGATGTAATTAAGTAATTGTAGTGTGAAAAAGCTGAACATGCCACAGCTTGTGCATGAGACGGGAAGTTTTCGTGTTTGTTCCATCTGGAGGTTGCTAGTGACCTCCTCTAGGTGTGTGTTTGATGTTGTCTGTATGCAGGGGTGAAAGTATAGGTTACTGAGTGTATGACGGCGCGCGCGACACTGGTTTATATAGGATAACCAGGAAGCCCCGCCTCCCAAACAAACCAGTTAATTTTTAAACTCAGGAAGCCCCTGCTCTCAAACAGAGCAGTTAATTTTTAAACTCAGGAAGCCCTGCCTCTCAAAGAAAGCCAGGCATCCCCCATTCTGTAACTTTGCATTTCGTTTTTTCTGCCTAAGTGGAGAATAATATTGTTCTACTGAGGGCCCCTCCGGACAGGCCCTATATGCCAGGATCTGATTCCAGGTTTTCTAATTTAAACTGGATTATATGAGTCAGCACTGCCAGATAATCTGGGTTAAACAGAAAACCTGGGATCAGATCCTGGGATATAGGGCCTGTCTGGAAGGACCCTGAGACAAGACAGTATTCCTTTCCAAGGAGCAGGATCAAAATCAGTGCATAAACATCTAAATTGGCCCGTGCATTTAGAAATATTGCTGTCTTCACAGACTTATTGTGGTGGTTCATTTTAAGCATGCGTTCTTGATAGGATGCATTGTAATCTTAACAACTTTTTAAAGAATTTTTAGCTTAGTATTCTTTGTATTATGTACTAGCTGTCCCCTGCCATGCATTGTTGTGGCCCAGTCTGTGTATATGTGTTTTGTTTGTGTATATATATTCATATATGTATGTGTATATATGTATGTTTGTGTATGTATGTGGTTTTCTGCATGCATTGTGATGCATTTTTGGGTTTTTGTGTTTTGTTTTTTTTTTTTTGCTTTTTAAGTCTCATCTGCTGTGCTTTTCAGTGTTTTTATGAGTGATGGTCAGTCGTTGGCCTGATCGATGTATTGTGTCCAAATTTGGTGTCATTTCATCCAGTGGGTTTTGAGTTATGTTAATCCCACAAACGAACATTACATTTTTATTTATATAGATTGAAAGGAGAAGAAATGGATGGGAGTCATAATTGTACTTACTCTTGTTTTTCTCCAGGAGGAGTGTTGAAATAGCCAGTGGCTTTGAAACATATGAAAAGGTTTTGCATCACTCCTTGGGTTTTGCAAATCCTGCAGTAGAAGAGTTTATGGCAGGGAAACTAGGACTGAGCGAATCCAACCCACCTTCCTTAATGAGAGGACTACAAAGGTACATCAAACATCATTTCCCAGTAAAGTTTGTGATTGTCGAAGGCTTTCATGGCAGGAATCACTGGGTTGCTTTGAGTTTTCTGAGCTGTATGGCCATGTTATAGAAGCATTCTCTCCTGACATTTCACCCACATCTATGGCACTCTAACAATCACCATGTCAGACTACACAGAAAAGCAATTGAAATCCACACATGTGAACAATTTAACAGAGAGGAGAAAATAATGAAAATGAACAAAATCTGCCTATCAGTATTTTTTTAAAAAACTTGAAAATCAGGACAGCACATAATTAACAACATTCAGAAAACAAGAATTCCAGACAAGTAACAATCAGGACCAGCTAACATCTCCCAACAAAGGATTCCCCCAGGCAGGAAGCAGCCAGGTTTTGAAGCTGCAAGGCCATTCAGTGCTAATCAAGGTGGCCACTTGCAACATTCACACTTGCCTAAGACAGACAAGAGTTCTTTCTCCCGCCTTGGACGTTCTACAGATATATAAACCTCGCTTGCCCTAGTTTCCTAGACCCCTCAACCTCTGAGGATGCCTGCCATAGATGTGGGCGAAATGTCAAGAGAGAATGCTTCTGGAACGTGGTCATATAACCCGGAAAACTCACAGCAACCCAAGTTTGTGATTCTTTTAAATTGGGATGGGTCACAGGTTTAAATGTTTGGGATTTCAAAGACAGCTTTTCAAAGTGCAGTTAAATCATCTTCTAAACTCATTGAACAAAGCAATATTCTTAACCGCACCCTCATCCCCTTTTGTGTCATGTCTTTGATTGCAAGCCTAAAGGTAGGGAACTGTTCTGTTAATTCTTTTACTTTTAAGGGACCAAATACAGTGAAATATTACTTGCTGTAATAATAATGACCTGAATGCCAAGTGTATTTACCTACATTGTAAAGATGCGCTGTCTCCTGGAGTTACACTAAAATATTTATTTTTCCTGAAGCAAACGTTTCAATGAAGAGGATTTTGCTGTGGCATTGCGGAAAAGACAATCTGCCTCGTGGGCCTTAAAATGGTACGCAGTTCTTCATTTTTATTAGTATCTGTTTGTTTTATGTAACAGCGGAGAGAAAGAGCTGCCACTTTGATTCAGGGCAAATGCATTCTGAATTTGTTCAGACCATTTGGAAGAGATAAAAGCCCTGTCTGAAATGGTAAATGCTGATGTTTGGAGTCAACATCAGCCCTGACTTTGCTGAGTCAGTTGCTCTTCTCAATGGATCAAGCACAAAGCAAAAATGTTTGTAAAGTGGTCAGGCAAATATTCAAGGAAGTACCTTATTTTTAATGAGCTTCTGAACACTTAGGCTTCTCTACTAGTTTTCTCATTAAGACATATTAAATGGGATGAGTCTTCTAGTGGAATATTCAGTTTGCATTTGCATGATAGTGTTGAATGTTCTTTTTGTTAATCAGAAAGGAATGAGGGAAAGTATAGTTTACGGACAACGGCTATGTCTTTGCGTGATATGTGATGTTATTTTATGTCTTTAATTGTATTTTATGATCGTTGTGGCATCAAATTCCTGCCGATTTGTAAGTTACTTTGAGTCGCCTTCGGGCTGAAAAAGGAGGGATAGAAATACCATAAATAAATAAATAATACATATTTAATAATGTTTTATCAGAGAAGGGTCATTTTTGATGGTTTTATACTGTTTTTTATCAATGGCATTGAATTTTTTGCCAACATTGTGAACCGGTGTTGAAAAGGACATTATACAAATACCGTAAATAATAATAATATAGTGGAGACCTGAAAGACTAGTTCTTTTGTATCTTTCTGTCACTTGGTGTCTGTATAACTTGGGCCATAAAATTATATTCAGGCTACAAGGCATGCAAGAAACAAACAAATATTGCATTACCAGTAGCCGCTGCATTTCCCACCCACGGCTTATACTCAAGTCAATAAGTTTTCCCAGTTTTTTTGTGGTAAAATTGGGTGCCTCGGCTTATATTCGGGTTGGCTTATACTCGAGTATATATGGTACTTTGATGTGGATTCTTAGTGGAAATGCGAAGATGTTATTGAGTGAATTTTAACACCCCTGGTTGGATTATTTTTCCTTTTAGTGTAAAGATTGGTGTCGATTACTTCAAAGAGGGCCGCCATGTGGATGCCATGAATGAATACAACAAGGCATTGGAAATAGACACTCAGAATGTAGAAGCCTTAGTTGCTCGCGGGGCGCTGTAAGTGTCTCTTCATTTGTCACCAGGAAACAGTGTTTTAAATGGGATTTAATGAGCAATTGTAAAATGTTTGTAAAATATTTTTTCCTTCTAGTTATGCAACAAAGGGAAGCTTAAATAAAGCAATTGATGATTTTGAAGTCGCATTAGAAAACTGTCCAACGCACAGAAATGCCAGAAAATACCTCTGCCAAACACTTGTGGAAAGAGGAGGCCAGTAAGTTTATCTTGTGTCGAATGTCTTCCTAATAGTTTCCTTTTTTGTTTTTATGTTTCTGGTAAAAGATAGCAATTGACTGTGTATATGAAACCCACTGGGCAAGTGGAAGTACTGTATTCTACCTCTTATCTTCACATCATTTAGTTCATTACCACTCCAGCGCTTCTGAAATACCAGCTCATGCCACATTACAGCATTTGGATACTTTTTTTAGTATGGTTTGTTTTTATGTGTAGTGGCGTAAGCTTTTCATCAGGACTATCCTGTGGATGGAGGGGGAGCTTTAACTCCTTATCTGCCAGGCACAGTGTCCATGAATATTCTCTTTCCTCTTCCACCCTCAGCACAGCAGTTAGCTTCCCATCCTTTTGCTCACGTTGACCTTTCAGGAAGGCAAATGAATAAAATTTCCACACTGACTTGCACTTTGTCTCATGTCTCATTGTTACAGCTTTGCACTATCCCATTCCCTTGTTTACATCCTGCCATTGTTTACAGCGTATTGCCATTGGTTGATGAGCACAGCTTTATTGAGTCTTAGTTGATGTTTTATATGTATATGTGTTTTGTTGTTGTTTATTCATTCAGTCGTTTCCAACTCTTCATGAACTCATGGACCAGCCCACGGCAGAGCTCCCTGTTGGCTGTCACCACCCCCAGCTCCTTCAGAGTCAATCCAGTCACTTCAGGGATACCATCCATCCTTCTTGCCCTTCATCAGCCCCTCTTTCTTTTTCCTTCTATTTTCCCCAGCATCATTGTCTTCACTAAGTTTTCCTGTCTTCTCATGATGTGGCCAAAGTACTTCATCTTTGCCTCTAATATCATTCCCTCCAATGAGCAGTCAGGTTTTATTTCCTGAAGTATGGACTGGTTGGATCTTCTCGCGGTCCAGGGCAGTCTCAGAATTTTCCTCCAACACCACAGTTCAAAAACATCTATCTTCCTTCACTCAGCCTTCCCTATAGTCCAGCTATCACATCCATAGGTTACTATGGGGAATACCATTGCTTTAATTATGCGGATCTTCATTGCCAGTGTGATGTCTCTACTCTTCACTATTTTATCAAGATTGGTCATTGCTCTCCTCCCACGAAGTAAACATCTTCTGATTTCCTTGCTGCAGTCTGCGTCTGCAGCAATCTTTGCACCTAGAAATACAAAGATTGCCATTGCCTCCACATTTCTCCCTCTATTTGCCAGCTATCAATCAGTCTGGTTGCCATAATCTTGGTTTTTCTGATGTTCAACTGCAACCCAGCTTTTGCACTTTCTTTTTTCACCTTGATTGTGTCCAGAGGAGGGCGACTAAAATGATCAAGGGTCTGGAGAACAAGTCCTATGAGGAGCGGCTTAGGGAACTGGGCATGTTTAGCCTGAAGAAGAGAAGGCTGAGAGGAGATATGATAGCCATGTATAAATATGTGAGAGGAAGCCACAGGGAGGAGGGAGCAAGCGTGTTTTCTGCTTCCTTGGAGACTAGGACGCGGAACAATGGCTTCAAACTACAAGAGAGGAGATTCCATCTGAACATTAGGAAGAACTTCCTGACTGTGAGAGCCGTTCAGCAGTGGAACTCTCTGCCCCGGAGTGTGGTGGAGGCTCCTTCTTTGGAAGCTTTTAAGCAGAGACTGGATGGCCATTTGTCAGTGGTGATTTGAATGCAATATTCCTGCTTCTTGGCAGGGGGTTGGACTGGATGGCCCATGAGGTCTCTTCCAACTCTTTGATTCTATGATTCTATGATTAGAAGGCTCCTCGGCTCTTCCTGTGTTTTAATTTTTGCATTTTGTACTTACTGTATTTTGTACTGTGTTTATGTTTTGTTTTAAAGTACTTTGTGCCGTATGTAAGCCACCCTGAGTCCCTTTGGGGAGATGGTGGCAGGGTACAAGGATAAAGTTGTTGTTGTTATTCATATTTACATCTATTTCCTTTTTCCTCCTTGTTTTCCTCATCTTGTCTGGTTAGTAAGGTTCTGTCATAGCTTTCATTCTTAACTTCATCACAGCTCTTATTTTCAACCCCCTTTGGATGATACTGGGTGCAGGCAGATGTTCTGCAACCTCATTGTTTAACTGGGAGCTCAACTGTACATCTGATCTTTTTGTACATTTTACATTTGTGGGGTTATAGATACATTTCTTATGTAGAGTGGCCGAACTCTCAAAAATGTAAGATTCACTGTGGGAATCATATATATATATATAATCTGATACAAAATCATTTGCCAGGTTGGAAGAGGAAGAGAAGCTGTTGAATGCAGAGAGTTATTACAAGAAAGCTTTAAACATAGATGAGACATTTCAAGAAGCTGAGGATGCCTTGTTGAAACTTCGTAAGCAGATACAGGTGATTCTTTACTTTCTCTTAGTCGAATTGGGTACGCGATGCTTAGGGCAATGGGGCTGCAACTGTTAAAACAACATGTGGCTTGTTTTTTTGCAATTACTGCAAATGGTTAGGGAATGATTGGGATGGCTTAATTGGAAATCTAGAATTCTGGATGTCCAGATCAGAGAAGTCCTAGAGCAGTGGTTCCCAACCTGTGGATCATGGACCACCAGAGGTCTGCAAGAATGAAAATATGGTCTGCAGCCTCGCCATTACTACACTGTTGCCTCAAAACCCTGCGGCAAGACGACTGATCTTATTTATTTATTTATTTATTTATTTCGAGCTTTTATAACTCGGTCTTCTCGACTTCCGAAGAGGGACTCAGGCCGGCTAACAGCAGAGGGTTAAAATACAATAAGATAAACCACAGTAAACATAATACAATAGTACAAAAATACATTAAAATACAATTATACAACTTACAAAAGGTCAGTTCGTCAGAATAAATCATAAATTCATCGCCATCTGCCCGTGTGGTCAGCAGTTATTGACTCAATCATCATTCTACGAATGCAGTATTCCAAAGCCATGTTTTTACCAGCTTTCTAAAAGTCTAATCTCCATCGGGAGGGAGTTCCAGAGCCGAGGGGTGACCACCAAGAAGGCCCTGTCCCTCGTTCCCACCAATCGCGACTGCGAAGGAGGTGGGACCAAGAGCAGGGCCCCTCCAGAAGATCTTGCGAAACCCTCTTATAGTGCCAAGGGAGAGGGGAGCTTGACTACCCATGAAAGATTAATACCACATCAGCTCTAGATTATTAAATATAGTTTTCTATGGGTGAGCAGATGGTGACTATTGTATGGCATATGTTCTGCATCAGAAACTAGAGCTGATATGGCACCCCAAATAACCAAAGCAAATGTAAAGTTGACTGAAAATTGATTTGTAACCCTTTTGGAACTAATGTTGGAGAGTGGTCCCTGGTCAAAAAAGGTTGGGAACCCCTGTCCTAGAGGGTCTCCTTTAGCTAGTATCTGCTTAATGGGTAGTTAGCCGAATTATTATTGAAATAAATTGACTTACCAGAGATTGGAGTGCATTTGTGTTAAAGGCAGACATATAGTAGCTGTAGTCCTAAAGAACTGCAGCAAACATTACAGAGCAACACACTTGCCTTTTGTTTTGGGTCTGGGGCAATGAATTGGATACAGACAAGTAGAAACCATGTTTTATTCCGGCCTTGCAAAGCTAGATTCAGTTTCCCTACTCCACCATAGTGAATGTATTATGAAAAGATGTATTAATCTACAGGCTTTAGTTAGCATACTTACAAGGGTTGGGGAGCAAGGTTTCTAGCTCACAGGTTTATTTATAGCCTGTTTGAAAGACACTGAGGGTCACTTTGTACGTGCCTGCATTGGGCTTTCCCCCTCCAAGAAATGCCTTGCCATCATGAGGAGAGCACATGCAAAGACGGGTAACGTGTCTATTTTTATCAGCTATTTCTGCCGATCTGTAAAGGAAGCCTCGTAGTAAGTGCTTCCCTTTGCATGTGCACCTCTCTAAAGAATGAGCAATGGAAAGTGGGCGAAAAGGCCTAAGTAGGCACTTGCAAGGCTGCCTTCAGTCACAGCTGAATCTGACAGGCTCTCCTCCCGTAATACTGATGATATGTTTTTCTCCAATGCATTTTCCTCTGAACTGGAACTGTTGCTGCTGTGTCTGACCTCTGCTCATCACCAACAACCCACTGGAATATGATTACGTGTGCAAACCATGCATCCAAACTGGGCTGTATTACGATTTCCAAATGGTTTGTATATATACACGGCCCCTTCCAATTACGTTTTAATTTGAATCTTATTTTATGCATAAAATCAAATGACGGTGCTTTTCTCGGTCGCTTTGTATGGTTGATTATATGGCCAAAAATTACTTTGCTGTTTTTCCTTTTGATCTCCCATTCCCAACCTCTCAATTGCAAATGTCGTTATATTGAATTATGGCTGTCAATGCCCTTCCCGTTTCTCCCTCTTATTTTCTTTTAACATTTGGGGTATCAACTGCAATACGGCCCCACTATCTTGCTTATATATCCCTTCGCGCTCCGTGCATTTATCATTTCATCTTCAATGTCTCCTGGGACATGATACCTTTGGGGTTGGTGTAAACTGTGTGCATGTGTATTTTGGGGTGGGGATGAAATTTGGGGAAAAATCCTTGGCTTAACACTGTGGCTTGTTAATGCAATATTTTTGATATTGGGATTCAAAAAAGAAATCTCTGGAAATGAGAGAGAAACAAGCGGCAAAAGAAGAGAGGCAAAAAGAGAAGAAAATAGAAACAAGTGCTGAAAAATTGCGTAAGCTCTTAAAAGAAGAAAAAAGGTAACTGCTCTTTATGTTCTGCTGTTTCTAACCTGAATGTCCCATAGAACATCACTTGCACATGTGATAAAGCTAACTCCTACTGTAAGTATGGTGGGCATTCACTCTTTCGTTCTAGGGTTTTTATTGCAATCTGGAATATTTTGTTACACAACTAGTGAGGAGTAAAGATAACAGACACTTTGTCATGATGCTAATTCTGGGTCATGGTTCTTAAATGCTTTAAGTCCACTTTGCCATAGATGTACCGCAGGGTTGTCAGTATTTTTGGTGGATCTGTCACAAAGTTGCATAACAAAACATTCAAAAAAATGTGGTAAACCGACTGGTGAATAACTAGTGTGCAATTTCAGTAGCTTCCAGGTCTGTATTTTCACTAATCTCAAACTATGATAGATCCCATACTTTTAAAACATCATTGTTCTTATAAAATATTGCATGATGCAGAATATATAAAAACTTTTTTTTAAAAAAAAATAGGATTTATGAGAATTATATAAGTTATAACACTTTGAAGACAAGAAGCATGAGATGATGGGAACAGGGAAACTCACAGTGAAGTTTTTCCTTTCAGAAAACTTTAAAACGGATACATATACCTCTGATTACGTCTTTAAAATAAAATCCAAGATGGGTTGCTGTGAGTTTTCTGGGCTGTATGGCCATGTTCCAGAAGCATTCTCTCCTGATGTTTCACCCACATCTATGGCAGGTGTCCTTAGAGGTTGAGAGGTATATTGGAAACTAGGCAAGAGAGGTTTATATATCCGTGGAAAGTCCAGGGTGGGAGACAGAACTCTTGTCTGCTTGAGGCAAGTGTGAATGTTGCAGTTAATCACCTTGATTAGCAATGAAAAGTATTGTCGAAGGCTTTCATGGCTGGAATCACTAGGTTCTTGTGGGTTTTTTCGGGCTATAGAGCCATGTTCTAGAGGCATTTCTCCTGACGTTTCGCCTGCATCTATGGCAAGCATCCTCAGAGGTTGTGAGGTACCTCACAACCTCTGAGGATGCTTGCCATAGATGCAGGCGAAACGTCAGGAGAAATGCCTCTAGAACATGGCTCTATAGCCCGAAAAAACCCACAAGAACCTAGCAATGAAAAGCTTTGCAGCTCAAGGTCTGGCTGCTTCCTGCCTGGGAGAATCCTTTCTTGGAAGGTTTTAGCTGGCCCTGGTTGTTTCATGTCAGGAATTTCCCTGCTGTTTGAATGTTGCTCTTTATTTACTGTCCCGATTTTAGAGTTTCTAAAAACTGGTAGCCAGATTTTGTTCATTTTCATGGTTTCCTCCTTTCTGTTGAAATTGTCCACATACTTGTGGATTTCAGTAGCTTTTTTGTGTAGTCTGACATGGAGCTTGTTAGAATAGTCCAGCATTTCTGTGTTCTCAAATAATATGCGGTGTCCAGGTTGGGTCATCAGGTGCTCTGCTATGGCTGATATCTCAGATTGAATTAGTCTGCAGTGTCTTTCATGTTCCTTAATTCGTGTTTGGATGCTGCATTTGGTGGTCCCTCTGTAGACTTGTCCACAGCTACATAGTATACAGTAGACTCCTGCAGAGGTGAGAGGATCCCTTTTGTCCTTTGCTGAACGTGGCATTTGTTGGATTTTCCTAGTGGGTCTGTAGATAGTTTGAATGTTGTGTTTCTTCATCAGCTTCCCTATGTGGTCAGTAGTTCCCCTGATGTAAGAACACTTTTCCTCTGAGTGGACCTTTCTCTTTAATGTTGTGGCCATACAGCCCAGAAAACTCACAGCAACCCTGTGATTCTAGCCATGAAAACCTCTGACAACACAAAATCCAAGCTCCCTATTATTATTATTGTTGTTGATGTCTTTGTCAATTTGCTGAGCTTGTCAACAAAAGTCACTACTGGCAATACCTCATGGTTAATTAAAATTTCTAGGTTGAAGAAGAAACGAAAAAGGTCAACTTCCTCTTCTTCCTCCTCCTCTTCCTCATCTGACTCTTCATCAAATGAATCTGCTTCTTCCTCCTCCTCCTCCTCCTCCTCCTCTTCTGGTAAAAAAAGGTGTAAACAAAGGAGTCGGAATCGGTCTGAATCCTCTAAAAAGCACACATCTAGGAGTTCCTCTCACCATAGCAGGAAAGATGATTGCTACTCTCCTCCAGCCAATACCTCTGCTTCCTTCCTTAATCAGAAGCACGAAATGGAGAGGCTGCTGGAGAGGCATGACAGGTTAGCCCACCAAAAGCCTGAGGTAAGAACCAAAGAGAGGGAATTCCCTCTGTCAAGGACTTCTGTGGACGACGATCCTTACGGAGGTAGGTCTGAAGACTCCAGAGATTCCTACAGCAGCTCCAAAACTCAAGCAAATAGTACCAAACCAGAAAAACAGGGTAAGTCAGACAGAGTTTCCTCTCATAGGAGAGACAGTGCAGGTTCCTATTGCAGAAAGGCTGATGACAGAAACAATTCAGGAAAACTAGGGAAAGAACTTGGGAGGAAAGAGCGCTATCGGAAGTACTCCACCTCTCCAACAGGGTCTGATTACTCAACCAAATCAGTTGAAAACTACAGACGATACACCAGCCAGTGGATAAATGAGCCCAGTAGATACAATGCTGACAACAGGCCAGAGTTGACATGGATTAAAAATGAAAGAGAGCATCAGAGCAGAGAAAGAGAACCCACAAAAGCCAAGGAGTTGGATGAAGAAGCTACACTCAATGGTAAAGAACAACCAGGAAGTGGTGACAGGAAAAAGCTGCCCCAGAATTTGCTCAACATATTTAATCAGATTGCAGAATTTGAGAGAGAAAAGGGAAACAAACAAAACAATCAATAAATTAAAAACCATAATGCGGGTGTGAGAATAATGCAACTCCAGTCATTTGAGAAAGTTGTGCTCTTTTTAAAAAAATCTTCCCTCTTTTAAGTATGCTTGCTAGATTTTGATTTAGGGAACAATCAGTATGCAAGAGTTACATCATATCTTGTTTTGCAGTTGAATTTTTTGTGCTATTTAGGAAATTAAGGTTTAGTGGGGTGGATAGCTTTGGGGAAAAAAACCCTTCTTAGTTACTGTTAAGACTGCCGCCTGTGCGAAATGGTATCTAAATTGCACTTTACGAACGAAATCTCTCCTAGGCACCAATGACTGTTACTTTGTATTGTTAATATTTTCATGCATTGTTAAAGCAACCATACATTCAAATGTTTTAAATGGATGTGCCATCAATGTATATAGCCTGTCTTATAATTAAAAGTTGTTGTTTTTTACAAAATCTCTGGCTTTTTAAAAAGAAAATTCTGGCATTTTCTCATGAGCCAGGTGGCTTTCTCATGTTCTACTTATTAACAGGAATGGGGAAAGTCACTTTGGGTCTCATTTTGGTCCTTGAGTAGTGTTTGAACTATTTTGAAGCTAATCCACCAACCCGAGTCCCAGATCTGTCAAACGCTGCCGCCCATTGACTTACACAGTACTCATTTTTGGTTTTCCAATGATAACATTTATTCTTGTATCAGGATTGGATGACATGTGCAAGCTTTGCAGCCACCTGTTAGTGGAGATTGATGTTTACCATATTAGAGGAGGGAAGTGCAATGTTACTGCTCTCAATGAAAAAAGTGTTTAAAGGCACCACCAATAACTCCTTTCCACCTTCAGTTATTTGAACTTTACACAAATAGCTGCCCTGTCAACAAGGAACACGCTTACACGGTTTCAAAGTAAAACTTAAATTTGTTAATTATCCTTTTTTTACAATATATAAGCTTCCAAGAATAAGGTTACTTCTAATTATGAGCATGTCAACACAGGAATGACTAAGTAGGTACAGTGGCATGTGTGAAAGGAAAGATCTAAAACAAAAGCAGGCTACACAGTAGTAAGAAAAGCAGCAATATTTTAGGAATACAGCCAAAGCTGCTTTTTATGCCCATCTATCCCACAAGGTTTTTTCCTCATCATCTATCACAAGAGTTTTCTTTGTGAGATTTGTTGGGAGAGGCTTTTGCTTTCCTTGGAGGCAAAAAGGATGCGACTCATCCAAGGTCACTTGGTGGATTTTCACACCTGACAGGAGTGTCAAACCCTGGTTTCCTATGCTCAAACCACTACATATTAATTGAGATGCCTCTAATTCTACTACTGGGGGGAAAAAACCAATTAGTTATTACAAGATTTTTCTTAAATATTTGCTCCATTTATCAATAATAGAATTTTCTGAGTATTGCCAAAAGTTAATAATCTCAAACTACTAATTGCTTAAAATATAATCTACTCCTGTTTCGTACATAACATTAAAATGTGGGCTATATCTTATTTCTTAAACTATGGGGCGTCAATGCAACCCTGCTAATTGGGACTTCTGCTGTGAGTGGATGCAGAGGGACTACTTTCCTTTGGAGAATGTGGAGAGAGAGTAGTGGAACGATCAGCCTTGGGATCCAAAGTCAGAGATACAACTTTAAGGTATGGTTGGCTGGATGACGAAACCGAACTCCTAGGGGACCTAGAAGAGAAGGAGAAACAATCACACCACAGATCTAATCAAATGAAAGGAACTGCACAAGAACATGAATCATTTATTGTAATAAATGTTCCCCAATTAAATTGTACAGAAGTAGTTTAAATTCCATGGACTGCCATGGAAACCTAGTTCTGACAAATCCCAACCCCAGTGTTTACAAATTATGCTTCTTGACATCAGTCTTAGATTCTAAGTAAGTGGCATAATTTTAGAAGAATGTAAGGTATAAATTTATAAACTCGTATTTAATTGCTGTGAAAAACAAATCAAATGAAGGCAGGTGAGGGAGAGAAACAAAACATACTTGGGAGCAACTGCTCCACTGCCTAGCTTCCGGATTTCCAAACAATATCAAGAGCTATCTAGGGCAGATTCTCCTCTGTTGAAAACACAGCAAAGTCTTTCTCATCCATGAAATGTCTGCAAAGTATTATTTATCTGCAAGCCTCACGCTGTACAATTGGATTGCAGGGGCATCAATGAGTGGCAGTTCACCAGCCAGACTAATTGAGGGTTCTGTGTAAAATGTATTGCCAAGTGCCCAAAAGATATCAATCAGAAATACAGGTTTTGATTGTTGCCATGAGCTCACTAGAAACCACTCTTCAATTCTGTGCCACATATAATTTACAGGAAAGTGAGCATGGGTGTTGGACATTTGAGGTTGTGAAATAAGAAGAAAACTATATGATGATACAGAGTAATGTTAGCAGTTCTTAACATTATTTGCACTCTACAATATACATGCACTGCTAAACATGGGAAAAGTAATAATAATAATAAAAAAAAACCAACTTTATTTATACCCCACCACCATCTCCCCAATGGGGACTCGGAGTGGCTTACATGGGGTCAAGCCCGGACAACATGTTACAGCAAAATAAAACCAAAACCTAAACAACAAGCAACATAATCAAAATTACATAGAAAAAAATATAAACACAATAACAAAATAACATTCCAATAAACAATCACAATAACAGTGGGCGGGCCACATGTACAGGATAAAATGATTTAAAAATTCTAATGAGATAAAAATAGCAGGTCATTTGCAGGGAGCTCATAAAAAACACACGGTTGTGAAACTAAACTTCCAATTTGAAGGGCGTGTACTCCAGTGGCAGAAGCATTGAGGGGAGCAATAGTATGTTGTACACCTATTCGCCAAAGGCGCAGCAGAAGTAATTTATCATTTAGAGACTAATTTTTTTTCTTTTGCTTAGCCCAGAACAGTTTCTTGTTCCTTTAATTGTCACAAATCTTTATTTTAGTACTATTTACCTTTGTCAAGAGATCTTTCAGTGACCATGATTGACTATGCAAAGGAATCTTATAGCAACATCCCCCCTCTCTCTCTATATATACACATATACATACACACACATACATGTATATCAAAGGGAGAATGAAGTTGGAAACATAACCTTTTGTGAACTGAGTCACATGAGCATGAACTGCCTCTGCCACTCAGCTCAATGCCATGGTCACTATGTAGAAGGAAAGATTTCATTGTGAATCTATTTATACCAGAATACTTACATGCCTGAAGATGACGAGCTCTGACTAGATGACCGCAAACTAAGACGAGAGCAGGAATGTGTTGGAAATGGCATGGAAGCCTAAGAAGGGGGAAAATAGTAATATTACATAGTGAGACATCAACAGATAGAAGCATACTGATTCTGTATTGGGGAACTATTTTCAAACAAGCATATCATTTAGCACTGTACAGATTATCATGCCTGTGAAGGGCTTCTGTTTTCCTGCTCCTAATGCTCTGGTGTGGCTGAAAGATTGGAAGCACCAGTTCCAGATTACTGTCGTTTTGCATTCTAAATGAACTCTTTCTCATAAATAGTGTAAACAAGCAGCTTCACAAACTTTTGAATTCATCTTGTTTCCATTATCTACCATAGTTAGATTAACTGCAGCACAAAAAAACAGAAAGCAGTTCTGAACTATTCAACACCAGAGTGGAGAGATTCGTCCACAAGTGAAGAATCACTGCAGTTTGTTCTCATTCTCATTACATTAATAAAAGGCTTACTACAACCTTCTTCAATTTGGATACTCTGCTGGTTAGAAAAGATGGGGGCAAGGGGTTATAGTCCATCACTAATGGAAAACTAAGGGTTAGGGAAAACATGTTCAGAGCACAGCCAAATACAATGCCTTTGCAGGAAATTCTGAACCAATAAGTCAACAAGAAATGGTACCTGCTCAAAGTGTCTCTGAAAAGCTGTGTTTAACTCCGGATGCGTCACTGAAAGATCGAGGAGCATTTTGTCAATGGATCTAGTGAAGTCTTTCAGCGCACGAAGCTCAATGTCTTTTTCTTCCTGTGTTTCTGAATCAGTTTTTTTTAATGCTCGGATCTCTCTTGTTAATCGAGCAACCTTTTGAAACATAGCAATTAAAAGTCTTGCTTAAAACGGGCAAAGGTAACAACTAAATAGAAACTTATAGTACACATTTCCGAAGTAACTGACGATCTGGAACTTGTGTTCTAAACAAAGGTGAAACTTACTCTGGATTGACTTTCACCAACCTGTTTTCTGACTCTTTCCAGTTTGGGCTGCTGATCATCTACTTCTCTGGATAAGCGTGACACAGTTACGTTTTTCTCTGCTCTCTTCTCTCTGTAAAGAGCCTCATCTTTTAAGAGGGAATCCAGATTACCCTGCATGGTCTGGAGAGATAAATGAATACATTCACACATAAGCCTGTTTTGAAATTTCTCTGTGTGTGTGTGTGTATTGCAATATAGTGAACAATACAGTGCTACAAAGCAAGAGTGATTGATAACTGGGAAATAGAGGGAGAAAACATGGAGGCAGTGACAGGCTTTGAATTTCTAGGTGCAAAGATTACTGCAGACGCAAACTGCAGCCAGGAAATCAGAAGATGTTTACTTCTTGGGAGGAGAGCAATGACCAATCTCGATAAAATAGTGAAGAGTAGAGACATCACACTGGCAACGAAGATCCGCATAGTTAAAGCAATGGTATTCCCCCCTACAGATTTGAGAGCTGGACCATAAGGAAGGTTGAGTGAAGGAAGATAGATGCTTTTGAACTGTGGTGTTGGAGAAAAATTCTGAGAGCGTCTTGGACCGTGAGAAGATCCAACCAGTCCATACTTCAGGAAATAAAACCCGAATGCTCATTGGAGGGAAGGATATTAGAGGCATAGATGAAGTACCTTGGCCACATAATGTGAAGATAGGAAAGCTTAGAGAAGATAATGATGCTTGGGAAAATGGAAGGAAAAAGGAAGAGGGGCTGACCAAGGGCAAGATGGATGGATGGTATCCTGACTTGGCCACGGTAGTCCACGCTCTGGTTACATCCCGTTTAGACTACTGCAACGCTCTCTACGTGGGGTTGCCTTTGAGGACAGCTCAGAAGCTCCAACTAGTCCAAAGCCATGATTTTAACAGGAGCGGAGCGCAGGGAGCACACAACCCCCCTGTTGCGCCAACTCCACTGGCTACCGATCTGCTACCGGGCTGAATTCAAAGTGCTGGCGTTGGCCTTTAAAGCCCTAAACGGTTCGGGCCCAAGCTACCTATCCGACCGCATCTCTGCCTATGAACCCACCAGGACTTTGAGATCTTCCAGGGAGACCCTGCTCTCGATCCCGCCTGCTTCTCAAACTCGGCTGGCGGGGACGAGAGATAGGGCCTTCTCGGTGGTGGCTCCTCGGCTGTGGAACGCCCTTCCTACGGACATTAGACTAGCACCATCTCTAATGGTATTCCGCAAAAAAGTGAAGACCTGGCTGTTTGAGCAGGCGTTCCAATAATTAGTGCAATGATTGCTTAATGAACACTGGAATGGAACAATGGATGACGAATCTGGAACATGTTTTTGATGACGAGGGGACAGTGAATGGGTATGGTAGTAACTGTTTATTAATTGTGTAATGTGTTAGGTTGTTAACTGTTTCTATACTGTAGCACTGAATTTTTGCTG
Source organism: Anolis sagrei (assembly GCF_037176765.1). Classification (NCBI taxonomy): domain Eukaryota; kingdom Metazoa; phylum Chordata; class Lepidosauria; order Squamata; family Anolidae; genus Anolis; species Anolis sagrei. The sequence goes on from NC_090023.1 coordinate 258,179,906, forward strand.
TTCGTATTTGTTGTGAACCGCTGTGAGTCGCCTTCGGGCTGAGAACAGCGGTATATAAGTAAGGTAAATAAATAAATATCCTTGAAGTGACTGGATTGACCTTGAAGGAGCCAGGGGTGGTGACGGCTGACAGGGAGCTCTGGCGTGGACTGGTCCATGAGGTCACAAAGAGTCGTAAACGAATGAATGAACAACAACACAGTGCTACAGTTGTAACACAGATTTATAAAATGGCTCTGTCATATCCTATTTAGTTAACAGGAAGCAGTCATTAAAGCATGGATGGTTCTTCACTGTGGAAAAACTCTGATCAGATAAGCCAATCATCTTTGGAAAGTTCCTGGATGAGTATTATAGGACAACCAGCATGATGTTGTGATTTGAGCAGTGGACAACAACTCTAGAGACCAGGGTTCAAATCCCAATTTGGCTATAGAAACCAAATGGAGCTACGGGAGGATACCACAAGATGAAAGGAATAACCAGCAAATTGTACAGTATAAGATAATAATTGATATTAAAGGGGGGGGGGAATAAAGGACGCAACATTAAGAGAAATATGGGAGGAAGATCTAGGGATTAGAATAAAGGAAGCAGATTGGGTACAATTATGGGATCAAAGATATTTAAAGGATTTATCGATACGTGTTAAAGAAAATTATTATAAATTGGTTTGGAAATGGTACTTAACACCAGTAAAGATTGCAAATATTAATAGGAATGCCAGAAAAAACTGTTGTAGAGGTTGTCAGGAGGTGAGTAAATATATACATATGTGGTGGCAATGTAAATATGTAAATGAATTTTGGGGGAAGGTATTTGGAGAAATAGAAGCTGGAATATGAAGCTAGGAAAAAGTGCAAGCATTGCATTTTTGTCACTATATAAAGTTAAGAAATTGAAAAAAAACCAGAAAGATGCAATAGATAACATGTTAACTGCAGCAAGATTACTGATAGCGAAGAATTGGAAAGGTAAAGTAAATATACCAATTGAAGAATGGTATAAAGAACTAAGGAAACTAGCAATAAATGATAAATTGACATGTAGGTTAAGAGTGAGGAAAGGGGTATGGAAAGAAAACGACTTCGATGAAGTTTGGGGAAAATTTATTGAGGACAGCTTAAAAGAAGTAGATGGGAAATTACCTCCACAAGAAGAAATTGTATTTTGGAAAGAGAATGTAAATTGAAGTGGCTCGGAAGGGGGGGGGGGGCACAAAGGTGAAAAAAAATGGTATACAAGATATATATACACTTATAGTTGATGTAATGAATTGAGTACAGAATATAAGAGTATTGAAGGTATTGGTGTATTGATGTATCCTAAGAAAACCAAGAAACCAAATGGATGATTTTGGGCAAGTCACATTCTCTCAGCCTTAAAGGCAATTCTTGCCAAGAAAACCCCATGATAGAGTCACCTTTGTGTCACCATAAGTCAGAAAAGAGTTGAAAGCACACAGCCAAAAGTATGATAGAACCGCTGTCAAAATTAATGGCACTCAGAAGCCTCTTTACCTGGATATCCTCCTGGAGCTCCTTAATCTGCCTTCTCTTGTACCTGTATTTTTCATCAGCGGCTCTTTTTTCTTCTTCCAATTTAATCTTCTCTTGATGTTCTTCAGCTGTAAAAAACATACCCCCATTTAGTGCTGGAAATTGGGCAGTGTGACTGCATCACCCATTTCCAACATGACAAAAAAGTATTCACTCTACAATAAACCCTCCAATGTCATCAACTCTGCAGAATCATAGAATCGGAGAGAGGGAAGAGACCTCGTGGGCCATCCAGTCCAACCCCTTTCGGCCAAGAAGCAGGAAAATCACATTCAGAACACCTCTGACAGATGGCCAACCAGCCTCTGCTTAAAAGCCTCCTAAGAAGGAGCCTCCATCACACTCTGGGGCAGAGAGTTCCACTGCTGAACAGCTCTCGGAGTCAGGAAGTTCTTCCTAATGTTCAGGTGGAATCTCCTTTCTTTCCTGTAGTTTGAAGCCATTGTTCACCGTCCTAGTCTCCAGGGCAGCAGAAAACAAGCCTGCTCCCTCCTCCTTATGACTTTCCCTCACAGCTTGATACATGGTCCTCATCATGTCTCCTCTCAGCCTTCTCTTATGCAAGCTAAACATGCCCAGCTCTTTAAGCTGTTCTCCAGACCCTTGATCATTTGAGTCACCCTCCTCTGGACACATTCCAGCTTGTCGACATCTCCCTTCAATTGTGGTGCCCAGATTTGGAAACAGTATTCCTGGTGTGGTCTGACCAAGGCAGAATAGATGGATAGCATGACTTCCCTGGATCTAGACACTGGACTCCTATTTATGCAGACCCAGATCCCATTGTGGGTTTTTTGTTTTGTTTTGTCTTTTTTTTGCCACCGCATGACATTGTTGGCTCATGTTGGACTCCCAAGATTCCTAATTTTATGACACAATGTACAGAGCTGATGCAACATGTGTCACCGATCAACTGAGGGCTGCTTAAATTATGCATGTAAAGATCAAAGAACTCTTTTTTAAAATCCACTTTTTAAAAATTCAAGCTTTCCTTTAAAATTGTTTAATTCCCCACAATTTTTTCAGTGACGTTGGTATAACTACATAACAACTAAATAACAAAACCAGCAGAGGGAGCAAAAAATAACACAAATAATGTTCCTAAGGAGATACAGTGAAATCACACTTTAATATTTCTGTATAAATGGGCAAGTCATTCTTCCTTTCAAGTCCTGCCCTTATTTCAACCATTCCTTTTGTATTCTTGCAAGATCCCTGTAGTATAAGTGATAACCACAATAATAATTATTCTTTTTCAAATAAAGTATATAAAACCAGTGGTAGCTTATATAATACGTACTGGGTTGTTTTAGGTTTTTCCATGCTATATGGCCATGTTCTAGAGGCATTGTCTCCTGACGTTTCACCTGCATCTATGGCAAGCATCCTCAGAGGTAGTGAGGTCTGTTGGAACTTGGAACAACAAAAGATTCCCCCAGGCACTACCAAACCATCAAATGCTAATTAAGGTGGTCATTTAAAACAGTCACACCTAGCTCCGGCAGACAAGAGTTCTTTGTCTCACCCTGGTCATTCCACAGATATATAAACCCTTCTTTCCTAGTTCCAACAGACCTCACTACCTCTGAGGATGCTTGCCATAGATGCAAGCGAAATGTCAGGAGAAAATGCCTCTAGAACATAGCCATATGGCCCGGGAAAACCTACAACAACCCAGTGATTCCAGCCATGAAAGCCTTCGACAATACACAAAATGTACTTGATTAGTAGAAAAGTGGAAATCTGTTTTCTTTATAATTCAGGTGTTTGTTGTTATGTTGTTTTAGCTCACTGTTGGTATGTATGTATTTTTAATTGATGTCATTTTTTATAATAACAACAGCTAAGCAGGGATGTGAACTATGATCCAGTTCATTGCATCCTTATTTCTAATTTCTGACCCCAAATGCACTAACATGTAGGCTCCATTTGAGTTTGCTTGTTCCAGTGCAGGTAGAAAGCACAGCCATTTCCTGCCTTCCTTTGCTCTTCCACGTCAGATATCTATTTTCTGCAGACGACATCATCATAGTCATCTTTATTTATACCCTTCCACCATCTCCCCGAAGGGACTCAGGATGGCTCACAAAAGCACTCCAAGTGCCAGACATTAAATAAACAATACATAAGCATATGAACGATGACAACCTAAATCTACTACAGCAAACATAGCTACGTAGCTACAATTTCCTTACTGTTCTCTGTGACTTTCCTGAATGAGTCCCGGTAGTTGCTATTGCAGTTATTAAGCACATGCAAAGTATTTTCTAAGGCAACACATTCTTTCTCAGCATTTTGGATCTTTGCATCCAATGCGTCTCCTTCACGCTGAAGATCCTCCTTTTCCTGGGCAGCCTAGAAAGAAAATAAAAATTGAATTTAGACACTTAAGGTGAATAACCAAATCACTATATCCTGAAAATGTCTCTTGCCCAGAGAGTGACTGCTCAACTAGGTATCAGAAAAAAGATGAGTACTAAGCAGTGAAATAAAGTCAGATTTTCCCTGCTTCATCAAGTCAAATATTGTACTACAATGTTTACCTCTGGGACATCCTTTCTCTATCATTTCTTTTTCTGATTTCTGTTACAATTTTTACTTGTTTTAAGTTTAGGCAACAATTAGGATCCATGACCATGGGGGTGCAATGGGTTAAAACCTTGTGCCGCTGAACTGCTGACCTGAAGATCGGCAGTTTGAATCTGCAAGGCAGAGTGAGCTCTCATCTGTCAGCTTCAGTTCCTGCCAACCTAGCAGTTCAAAAACATGCAAATGTGAGTAGATAAATAGGTACCACTTTGGTGGGAAAAAGCAAGAGACTTTCCAAAAGCTTCCCAGAGCCAGAGACGAGCACCACCTCCAGAAGCCGGAAATGAAAGGAGAAGCCTCTGCCTTTGCTTGTGTTTGTGGGTCTTATTGTATATGTTTGGAAAGACACTGAATGCTTGCCTATGTATGTAAATGCTATAATCCACTCTGAGTCCCCTAAGGGAGAAGGGCAGAATATAAATCAAGTATATTATTATTATTATTATTATTATTATTATTATAAATAAGGACTATAATAATATATTTATTTATAATAAATAAAGTGTATAATAATAATAATAATAATAATAATAATAATAATAATTATTATTATTATTATTATTATTATGTGAGATGCAGAAGTCTCCATGATAGATAGGAAGCACGCAATGAATTCAAACTTGAAAAGGAGGCATCATGACTTTTCCAGTGCTCAAATTATAATTGCAAAGGTGACAGAAACAATTTGGGTTTAGGAATGTACAATAAAAACTTTCACAAAGCTCATTAGAGAAAATTAAATAGGTGATAGCTGTGAGCAGGTCTATTTTTTTTTAAAAAAAAAACCATCACAAAGCCCAGTTTCTTTGAACAAACCATAATACTACTACCATAATATGAGGAGCTGGAAAGTTAAAATAAAAACAAGATTTAAAAAACCTCTTGTACTGGATGGCTGAAGATGGATGGTTTAAAAAGAGAGGTGGCAGAGTATAGATAAAAACAGGATAATTCTACGGAGTTCTCACACTGATCAGAGATAGCTGGCTTACCTTGATGACATAGTAAGTATGCGTTTTCTCTTCTTCTCCTTCTGGGGGCATCATTACAATAGTAATAATTTCATATCTCCCCCTCAATTTCTCAATTTTGCTCAGTCGCTCATGAAACTCTAAGCTGGTTTGAAAGAAATTTTAAAAGTTAGCTCACTTATTTGATGGAGAAAATAAGATTATGGTTCTCTATGTATACTGTGTTCTTTACTTAGAATCATAGAATCAAAGAGTTGGAAGAGACCTCATGGGCCATCCAGTCCAACCCCCTGCCAAGAAGCAGGAATATTGCATTCAAATCACCCCTGACAAATGGCCATCCAGCCTCTGCTTAAAAGCTTCCAAAGAAGGAGCCTCCACCACACTCCGGGGCAGAGAGTTCCACTGCTGAACGGCTCTCACAGTCAGGAAGTTCTTCCTCATGTTCAGATGGAATCTCCTTTCTTGTAGTTTGAAGCCACTGTTCCGTGTCCTAGTCTCCAGGGAAGCAGAAAACAAGCTTGCTCCCTCCTCCCTGTGGCTTCCTCTCACATATTTATACATGGCTATCATATCCCCTCTCAGCCTTCTCTTCTTCAGGCTAAACATGCCCAGCTCCTTAAGCCGCTCCTCATAGGGCTTGTTCCCCAGACCTTTTATCATTTTAGTCGCTCTCCTCTGGACACATTCCAGCTTGTCAATATCTCTCTTGAATTGTGGGGCCCAGAATTGGACACTACTTAACAAGCCAAGTGTTGCATCGGGAACCATATTAGCTATGGACCACTAAATTTGGGGGACTAGAAATATGGAAAATAAGTTATTGATTACTTGTTTCCAAGCTGTACGGTGTAAAAGCTGTTAACCACATTTAGACCACAAATCTGAGGATTCAGTGGGATGACGTCCAATCAAGTAAAAGAACTATGACTATAATGAGAAAGAGACTTCTGAGTGCTTTCCTGATGGTCTCATCTGTAGGACCATGAGGTTTCCAGTAGGATAATGATATAATTTGTCTCTATCAGTCACACAGCACATACTTTTTTGCCAGTGTTTTTACAATACCACATGAAAGTAGATGAGACAAGGTCCAACTTATGCCAATCATAGAATCATAGAGTTGGAAGTGACCTCGTGGGTCATCTAAGCTGGTTTGAAAGAAATTTTAAAAGTTAGCTCACTTATTTGATGGAGAAAATAAGATTATGGTTCTCTATGTATACTGTGTTCTTTACTTAGAATCATAGAATCATAGAATCAAAGAGTTGGAAGAGACCTCATGGGCCATCCAGTCCAACCCCATTCTGCCAAGAAGCAGGAATATTGCATTCAAATCACCCCTGACAAATGGCCATCCAGCCTCTGCTTAAAAGCTTCCAAAGAAGGAGCCTCCACCATACTCCAGGGCAGAGAGTTCCACTGCTGAACAGCTCTCACAGTCAGGAAGTTCTTCCTAATGTTCAGGTGAAATCTCTGTATTTTGAAGTCATTGTTCCATGTCCTTGTCTCCAGGGCAGCAGAAAACAAGACTGCTCCCTCCTCCCTATGACTTCCCCTCACATATTTATACATGGCCATCATCATGTCTCCTCTCATCCGTCTCAATGATGAAATTTCTCCTACAACTATTGGCCAAAAGCTTGTAAAAAGCCACGTGCTGGTGAAGCACCCTTGGTGAAGCTATTCCTTCCAATAAGAAGCAATAGCTGAACCACAATAATAATGTGTTACCTCTACTCTTGCCAAGGATGACAAGCCTTTCTGCACCTCCATTTACGCTAAAATACTATTGGTGCCCAATCCTTCCCAAATCAGAACTCTTCTTTAGTCCCACACAGAGAGACAAATACAGCATTACGTTGCAGATTTCGGCAGGAAGGGAAGACCCATCCAAGTCACTTTACCCAAATATTGAAAGGTTTGTTATTTCAGCCTGACAGTTGCAAAAGCTGCCCCCCCCCCCTCCAATTGATTGCATCTTAATATTGCCACTGCTAGAAGAGAATAAGCAACAGCAGGAAACAACCCCAAATCAAATTATATGCAAGTGCCAATTAGTCACATAATTATCAAAGAAAAACAGAATCTGCCTGCCTGCCTGGTGAGAGGTTAAGCTCCAGTCTCACTAAATCACTCTAATTTTCCTACTGCATGGGCTGCGGAGGGAAGAGGGAGGTGGGAAGGAAAAGTTGCCAAATGCCAACCGAACATTCATTTCCCAGTTGGGTTTAACCACCCACTGCACAGAGGTTCCTATTTCCCAGTTACTTAAGAGTTGCACAAACAGGCCTTTGCCATTCCCATTTCTTCATTTGTTTTTTATTAGCAAGAATTGCTTGGACCCATTTCTGCTCTACATGCTCTAGTTGAAAATAAGTGCCTGCTTCTGTTTTGCACCTATTATGAATTTACAGAAGGCAAAATGGAGCTGTTTCTAATAGCCATTCGGGGAAAATACAGAGATTAAAACAAATGTTAGCAGAGTGTGCACCAGGGTATAGTAGAATGAATGAATGAATCTGGGAAAAATCGGGATCAGTTTCAGCCATGAAGACCCCCAGGACACCCTGAGCCTCCTTTTTTCATCCTAATTCATTTCAGGTGAAATTTGGACCTCAGCAAGCAAGAGTCCAAAAGTGGCAGGCTCAAACCCAGAACCTCAATCAATGGCTGATATCAAATGAGAGACTCCCTCCTAAGCACACAAAAAACTGGGCGACTTGGAAATCACTGAACAGATTGCGCTCTGGCACCACAAGATGCACAGCCAATCTTAAGAAATGGGGCTACAAAGTGGAATCCACGGCATGCGAGTGTGGAGAAGAGCAAACCACAGACCACCTACTGCAATGCAACCTGAGCCCTGCTACATGCACAATGGAGGACCTTCTTATAGTAACACCAGAGGTACTCCAAGTGGCCAGCTACTGGTCAAAGGACATTTAGTATAATGCCAAGTCTGCAAACGTTGTGTTTTGTTTGTTTGTTTGCTTGTTTTTAATGCAATGCAACTGTTTTGGTTCTCTCCTGACACAATAAATAAATAAATACTTTCAGGTAATGAGCCCCAGGTGGCACAATGGGTTAAACCAGGGGTCCTTAAACTTTTTAAACAGAGGGCTAGGCAACAATCCCTCAAACTGTTGGCTGGCCGGATTATAATTGGGGAAAAAACATGAATGAATTCCTATGCACACTGCACATATCTTATTTGTAGTGCAAAAAACACTTTAAAGCAATACAATAATTAAAATGAAGAACAATTTAAACAAATAGAAACTTATTAGTATTTCAATTGGAAGTGTGGGCCTGCTTTTGGCTGATGAGATAGGATTGTTGTTGTTGTGTGCTTTCAAGTTGTTTCAGACTTAAGTTGAGCCTGAGCGAGGGCCGGGTAAATGACCTTGAAGGGTCATATCCGGCCCTTGGGTCTTAGTTTGAGGACCCCCTTATGCCAGCATGACTGAAGACCAACAGGTCAAAGGTTCAAATCTGGGGAGAGCATGGATGAGCTCCCTCTATCAGCTCCAGCTCCTCATGCAGGGACATGAGAGAAGCCTCCCACAAGGATGGTAAAACATCAAAAACATTTGGGCAGCCTCTGGGCAACACCCTTGCAGACGGCCAATTCTCTCACACCAGAAGCGACTGACAGAATGGAAAATACAAGAAAGCCCCTGAAATGGATTGCTAGTTTATATACACACACACACACACACACACACACACACACACTACCTTCACGCAAACAGCCGGTTTCCTAGGTCAGGAGAAATGTTAAATATGGACTTGATCCTTGTAAACATTGTAACTGTAGCACATTTCTTCAGTCTTAGATGTATACTTGAGAAGATACATCCAGTCCTAGCGTCATCAGCTTCATGGACTATATTTACCTCAAAGTCTGACGCTCCTGTTCCATTACTCTTATCTGCGTCTCAATCATTGCTTGGTGAACTTTGATGTCTGCAATTCTTTGATCCATTGCTGCCTTCAACTGCTGCTTCTGTTTTTCCAGGGAGACAACTTTCTCTGCCTTATTGTACAAGATATCTCTGACCCGTTTCAGCTCCAGCTTCAGGAGATTATCTTCAATCATCATGTCCTTCAATCATCAGAATAAGAATCATGTTTAGTACTATGTCTTATCAAACGTAACCTGTGTTTTGAAGGTGTTCACTTGATTTCTGAGAATTGTGACATTGGGACTGATGTGGAAGGCTGGTGTGATAGCACAAAGACCCAAATGTGTCACCTATTTATTTATTTATTTATTTATTTTTAATCTGTATACTTCAAGCTTAGAGAAACTATCTCCACACCTGCTTGTCGGCTCTGGCTTTTTTCAGTAGCTTCTCTGATTTGTCAGTGAAAAGGTTCAGCTCATCTACACGGGTTTGCAAACCTGCCATTTCTTCCCCAGTCTTATTCATAGCCAACTTGATAAAATGAATGTCACCCTGGAAAGAAAGAAAATAAATTTAAATAGTTTATTCAAGAATACCATATTATGATTCAGTGCTTAGGCATTTAGGATTAGAAACAGGACACTGAAGTAACGATGGCGTGGCTCCCAGAAGGCCAAATGACTAACCTTCTCACTATTATATGTTTGTATTACAGTTATATCCTCCTACTTCTTTTAAAATGACAAATATATAATGATGGGTCAAAAAGTCATCACTCTAACTTTCATTTCTTTCACAGCTGTATTACATTTTTAACAGAACAAACAAACAAGCATACAAAAGACATAAGAGTTTGCAAGCTTGGTAGTTGATTAAATGTCCTTTGACCAGTATCTGGCCACTTGGAGTGCTTCTGGTGTTGCCGCAAGAAGGTCCTCCATTGTGCATGTGGCTGGGCTCAGGGTGCATTGCAGCAGGTGGTCTGTAGTTTGCTCCTCTCCACACTCGCATGTTGTGGATTCCACTTTGTAGCCCCATTTCTGAAGGTTGGCTCTGCATCTCGTGGTGCCAGAGCGCAGTCTGTTCAGTGCCTTCCAAGTCGCCCAGTCCTCTGTATGCCCAGGGAGGAGTCTCTCATCTGGTATCTCCCACGGATTGAGGTGCTGGGTTTGAGCCTGCCACTTTTGAACTCTTGCTTGCTGAGGTGTTCTAGCGAGTGTCTCTTAGAAAACTATGTCTTGATTAAGTTGTTGACGTGCTGGCTGATACCCAAACAAGGGATGAGCTGGGGATGTCTCTGCCTTGGTCCTTTCACTATTGCCTGCTACTTCCCGGTGGATGTCAGGTGGTGCAATACCAGCTAAGCAGTGTATTTTCTCCAGTGGTGTAGGGCGCAGACACCCCGTGATAATGCATCTATGCATGATATGATAGAGATAACCTTACTCTACTAATATAGCCTTTTCTTTTGCCGATTGACTGATTAGAACCATGAATCTGAAGCTAAAAGAAAGAGTCATCATTTAATTTCTGGCAAAAGTAGGTCAAGCTCCTAAGGAAATCCATAATCGCTTGAAGAATGTTTATGATTTGGCCCCTCCTGACTTTTACCTGTTTGGACCTCTGAAAGACAGCCTATGTGGTTTCAGAGTCAATGACTTGAATGATGTTAAAGCAGGTTTAAAATCATGGGTCACGAAACAAAACCCTGAATTTTTCCAAAATGGTTTTGGTGCCTGGGTTAAATGATGGTGCAAATTCTGACTATGTTGAATGGTCGTTTTGCATAGAGGGCAGTTCAGGCTATGATGTGTAGCAACTTCTGCTGTTATAGGCTCATTCATAACATTTTTATGACACAAGAGGCAAAACTTTTTGACCCACCCTTGAATAAGTGGCATTAGAATTTTAATCATTGAGAAACAATGTATGTGTACAGTCGGGCGCTGCATTTTTAATTTTAGATTGAAACTATGTTTCAAATATGTAGTAAATGTCAACTGGTCTTGCTGAAAGGGGCACAAACTAAGGGTAAGGGGAAGAGGGGGGAAATGGTATAATAATAATTATAAAGAAATAAAACATGTATAAGTAGATAATAGGTGTGTGGTAGAGGTATATGTAGTATACAGTGGGGGGGGGGGGGGGGGAGGGAGATTCAGTCTTCCCAGTCTGGTGCAGAGCAAAAATTTTGTTTCTGGTGTCCTTCAACAGCACTTTGGCATTCACCATTGTGGAGTTTGGAGTGCGACTGCTTGAGGTTGTGGACAGGTGTATTTTATATTGATAACAAGTTCAAAATAGGTGCCATTACTACAGGTAATGTGTGGAGGACAGAGGAGCCTGTTAAAGAAGAAGTTACAGGTCTGTGAGACCCAGAAATCTTTCTTGTTTGTAGGTGACCAAATACTTATTTTCCACCATAATTTGCAAATAAATTCATTAAAAATCAGACAATGTGATTTTCTGGATGTGTTTTCTCATGTTGCCTCTCTCATCTTTTTAAGTGAGAGAACTTGTACAATTGGTATCTGACTAAATACTTCCCCCCCCCCCACTGTAAATTGTAATGGAAAGTTTTTAAAAAAATGATAAGAAATATGCTTAAAGATGTTTTTGATTTTTTTAACTGTTAGATTGTATATAATATGACATACTCTTCTGTCTAAGATGTCGTAAAAAGAGGAAATAATGTATGTTTATACATTTTGTTTGATAAATTTATAAATAAAATAAAAAGTAGAACAGCTAAATGTCAACTGTTTTAATTGTACTTTAATAAAACTAGGATTCATTTTTTAATTCTGTAAATTAATGTTTAAGCTGGATCTTTCTTATAAATCATCCTCTAGATCCTAAAGATTCCCCCCAGGCACTTCCAAGCCATTAAATGCTAATCAAGGTGGTCAGTTGAAACATTCACACCTAGCTCCAGCAGACAAAAGTCCTTTGTCCCACCCTGGTCATTTACAGATATATAAAACCATTTTCCTACTTCCAACAGACCTCACTACCTCTGAGGATGCTTGCCATAGATACAGGCGAAACGTCAGGAGAAAATGCCTCTAGAACATGGCCATATAGCCCGGAAAAACCTACAACAACCCATCCTATAGAGATATTGTCCAAGGCCAAAAAGGCTTAGGTTTGAAGATGGAACATTAGACTCTAAACAAAACTGCTAACTTCCTGTGAGATACAAAGCTGATGCTACCTGGAGTTTCTTCTGCTGAGCCTGCAAAGTGTTGTATGCCTGCTTCTTTTCATCTGCTATTTTTGAAAGTTCTGCAACTTTTTCTTCCAAAACTTGTCTCTCATCTGTGTTAAGCTCTCCCTCCATGCGTGACAGCCTCCTCTCCACTTGCTGTATATAGAAATCCTGTTAATTTTTTTTGAAGCAAGAAATAAAATTATCAGAGAGGATGAAAAACAAACAATTGGAGACATTTCTATAAGCGCTGAAACATTTAACACAGAAAAAATTAGCTTGAGGACAGGCACCTAATTAAGTCATTGTCCTTTTACAATTGTTTCTGGCCTGTAGGCTTTCTTGTTTGCAGATTGTCTTAAAATGGCTGGTGGGTGATCCTGGCTCACAAGTAATCTTCTAAAAATATAACAAAGCATCCTTAGCCCAGATAGTCTGCTCTAGGGAAGCTTACCACCGTGTAGCAACCCTACCATTTACCACTGGATGCTGACAGAAAGGGGTAAATTTTCAAAGTGATGCACAAGAGTCATGCATATCAATCTCATTAAGAAATAACAGGATTTGGGCTTGTTCATCTCTTGTATTGCTTCGAAATTTTACCCTGAAGCAGCCATGGTTCAAAGCAGCCATAGCAAAAGGCTGATTTTGGAACACATACTATCCATTTTGAAACATATTTATTTGGAAGTAAAATATGCTTCAAATGTTTGGGTTTTTTTTTATAGATATAGGTTCCACATATACTTTTTTCTTTATAGAAACAGGTATCACTGAAATGATTTTATGACCAAAAGGGTAGAAGAATATCTATACCTCACTCAAAAGTCAATTAAACATACACTAAACACAGTATTTTTAACCATTTTTTAAAAAAATAAAATAAAAACAGTCTGTGTCCTCAAGAGAGCTGGAACTGCACAATCTGTTACCAGAAATAACAACAGAAAAGGGAAACATGACTAACCAAAAAGAAATAAGCTGAAAATTATTTAGTTAAATGCTTTGGCTTCTTCATTAGTTGGTTTCTAAATCTCAAAGACAAGACAACAAGGCAAAGAATGGGGAGAATTCATAGCAGTGGTACATCAACTGTAGATAAAAATTTAGGTCACGAGAAAAAGATCAAGACATTGAAGGATAGCCTTTTCCATTTTTGTCTTATTTTTTTCAATTTCTTAACAACCACAACCACAACATGTCTCTCTTCCCCTTATACTGCAGAAGCCACTTTCATAAGAATTCTTTCCATTCTCAGCACTGACTCCTTGGTTCAAAATGCTTGGCCTGAAATCTAACTGTATGTTTCAGATGAAGATGAAAACAGAAGCTGAAATGTTTAATTCAAGCTTTTTTTTCAATTCAAAGTCAATATTTGTTCGGGCACTATGGCCTATATTATTATTATTATTATTATTATTATTATTATTATTAGAAGAAGAAGAATCATCATCATCATCATCATCAGCGGATGACCCAAAATGCAGACTGTGCAAGGAAGCTGATGAAATCATGGACCATATCCTCAGTTGTTGCAAGAAAATTGCACAGATGGACTACAAACAAAGACACAACTCTGTGGCCCAGATGATTCACTGGAACTTATGTCACAAGTACCACCTGCCAGCAGTAAAGAATTGGTGGGATCATAAACCCGCAAAGGTCGTGGAAAATGAACATGCAAAAATACTGTGGGACTTTCAAATCCAGACTGACAAAGTTTTGGAACACAATACACCAGATATCACAATTATGGAAAAGAAAAAAAGTCTGTATTATTGATGTTGCCATACCAGGTGACAGCTGAATTGACCAAAAGCAACAAGAAAAGTTCAGCTATTATCAGGACCTCAAAATCAAACTGCAAAGGCTCTGGCATAAACCAGTACAGGTGGTCCCAGTGGTCATTGACACACTGGGTGCCGTGCCAAAAGATCTCAGTCAGCATTTGGAAACAATAAACATCGACAAAATCACCATCTGTCAATTGCAAAAGGCCACTTTACTTGGATCATCTGAAAATATATCACACAGTCCTAGACGCTTGGGAAGTGTTTGACCTGTGATTTTGTGATATGAAATCCAGCATATAGATCTTGTTTGCTGTGACAAACTGTGGTTTTGTGTCAATAAAACAATAACAATAATAATAATAATAATAATAATGATGATAATAATAATAATTATTATTATTATTATTATTTATATTCCGTTCTATCTCTCTGCGGAGACTCAGAGCAGATTACAACATACACAGATAGGCAAACATTCAATGTCTTTAATGCAGTGGAATAACAATAGCATAGAACAAATAAAACAGAATAAAGGTAAAGGCTTCCCCTTTCATCTCTGGCTTTCTGGAGGTGGTGTTCAAGTTTGGCCATGGGGAGGTGCTCTTGTTCCATTTCCAAGCCAAGGAGCCTGTTGTCCGTAGACACCTCCTGGACATGTTGCCAGCATGGATGCTTGGACACCTTTATTATCTTCCCACTGAAGCGGTACCTATTAATCTACTTACATTTGCATGTTTTCGAACTGCTAGGTTGGCAGGAGCTAGGGCTAACAGTGGGAGCTCACCCCAACCTGCGGCTTCAAACTGCCAACCTTTTAGGTCAGCAGATTCAACAGTTCAATGGTTTAACTTGTTGAGCCACTGCACCCTTCTAAGCTTTTGTGACTACTTGCATCTATCTAGGATCATGAGCCATCAGATTTATCTATATTCCCAACACACTCTTCCTGTTCCTTACCTGGTTATAAATGAGCTCTTGTTGCTTAAGTGTCTCTGCAAACAGATGGGCCAATCGGCTGTGAAGATTTTTCATCTGTCCTCGGCGTCCATCAATTTCAACTGTGACACCTTTTACTTTGTCTTGAAGGTCTTTCAACTCTTTTGTTTTCTTGAAATGTGTGTCTCTCAGTTGATCTGCTTGGACCTCTTTCTCCTGTAGGTATTAAAAGCATAGCATGAAATAATTTGTTGACTAAACAGAGGTGTGAATTAAACTTAACTCAATTTAGGTTAGGTATCTGACTGCTATGACTTGCTTTGTATGTTTTACCTATTTTGCTCTGATCCCTATTATTTTCTTCCTTTGTGAAAATGCCAGGCTATAGTAGTAGTAGTAGTAGTAATAGTAGTAATAATAATAATAATCCTTTATTTGTACTCCGCTACCATCTCCTGAAGGACTCGGTGTGGCTTACAAGAGGCCGAGTCCAAATACAATAATAAAACAACAGCAACAACAAACAGCAAAATAACTCAGAAAACAAAGCAATAACATTGACAACACACAATGACACAATTAAAAACAATGGCAGGGCCAAATGTAATAATTAAAATTAAAAGTGCTGGGCATGACCAGGTGGAGTGTTTGGCTGGAGGATGGGCATGTAAATATCCTAGATCTCTGATAAAGTGCGCTGGGACATAATGCTAGGAGTTTCCTATTCTGGGAAGGCACACTGGAACAACCACGTTTTCAAGCTCGTCCTAAAGATTGCTAGCGATGGGGCCTGCCTGATGTTCTTGGGGAGAGAGTTCCAGAGTCGAGGGGCCACCACAGAGAAAGCCCTATCCCTCATCCAACCAATCGCACTTGCTACTCACAATCGAGACTACTCACATCTAGTCTGAGTCCCTGCTTTTTATGAAGTCTTTCTTGAAGGGCCATCACTCAGGACAAATGCCCAGGCCACCCTGACCCAAGGAAAAGAAATAGCCTAGTCTAAAATTTATGTTTCAAAGTTCGTCATCCAGCAAGATAAAAAATACTGTTAGCAATTACCATGACATGCGGAACTCACGTTTAGTTCCTTCTAATTTACTAATATTTTAATATACTTATGTCAATTGTTTAAAAATATCTTAAATTATGTGAAGTGTTAAATAAGATTCATCTCTTGCGAGTGCTTTGCTACAGATATGGAAGGAGTGGGGGCAGCCACTAAAGAACAGAAGTTCAAATGGAAATAATGAGATTCTGAATGCATTATCCCCTGCCTATATCTTTTCACAGTCAACTAATAGATGTGACAAATAGACGTGTATGGGTAATTGTGTTGGGAAGTACACTTCTAACTAACACATTGCAGACATTGTTCAAAATCATTTCTTCCTAGTTAAAGTATCACCCACTTAGGCTGCAGAACTGTTATGCTTGTATCATCTTGAATTATCGACATCCTATACAAGGAAAAAATTGATTGCAAAAAAAAATATATTGGAAAAAATCAACTTATATCCCCCTACCAAAAAAAGGGGATGCTCAAACTTTCATACAGTAGCACTTATTTCACATGCCAGTAAGGTAAAGCTCAAGATCCTGCAAGGTAGGCTACAGCAATACATGGAGCGAGAGTTGCCGGATGTACAAGATGGGTTCAGAAAAGGCAGAGGAACAAGTGACCGAATTGCAAATATCCGCTGGGAGGGAGTTTCAGAAAAACATCTATTTCTGTTGTTCTTGTTGAAGGCTTTCATGGCCGGAATCACTGGGTTATTGTAGGTTTTTTCACACTATATGGCCATGTTCTAGAGGCATTCTCTCCTGACGTTCCCAACAGTTTCGCCTGCATCTATGGCAAGCATCCTCAGAGGTATTATTTATTGACTATTCCAAAGCCTTTGACTGTGCGGATTATAATAAATTGTGTCAAGTTCTTGGTGGAATAAGGATACCATGCCACCTTGTCTCTCTCCTGAGGAATCTGTATAACGACCAAGTAGCAACAGTAAGAACAGACCATGGAAAAACCAACTGGTTCAGTATTGGGAAAGGAGTACAGCAGGGCTGTCTACTCTCACCCTACCTATTCAACTTGTATGCAAAACACATCATGCAACGTGCAGGGCTTGATGAATGCAAGGCTGGAGTTAGAATTGCTGGAAGAAATATTAACTAACTTAGATATGCAAATGATACCACTTTGATGGCTGAAAGTGAGGAGGAGCTGAGGAGCCTTCTAATCAAGGTGAAAGAAGAAAGTGCAAAAGCTGGGTTGCAGTGAAACATCAAAAAAGCCAAGATAATGGCAACCGGACTGATTGATAACTGGCAAATAGAGGAAGAAAACGTGGAGGCAGTAACAGAATTTCTAGGTGCGAAGATTACTGCAGACAAAGATGGCAGACAGGAAATCAGAGGTTTACTTCTTGGGAAGAGAGCAATGGCCAATCTCGATAAAATGGTGAAGAGTAGAGAGATCACACTGTCAGTGTGACACTCGCAACAAAGATCTGTATAATTAAAGCAATGGCATTTCCCATAGTAACCTATGGATGCGAGAGCTGGATCGTAAGGAAGGCTGAACGAAGGAAGAGAGATGTTTTTGAACTGTGGTGCTGAAGGAAAATTCTGAGAGTACCTTGGACCACAAGAAAATCAAACCAGTCCAACTCCCAGAAATAATGCCTGGCTGCTCACTGGAGGGATGGATATTAGAGGCAAAGATGAAGTACTTTGGCCACATGATGAGAAGTCAGGAATGCTTGGAGAAGAGAATGATGCTGGGGAAAATTGAAGGAAAAAGGAAGAGGGGCCAACCAAGGGCAAGGTGGATGGAATATTATGCTTGATATGAATTGTCTTGATCTTGAAGGAGCTGGGAGTGGCCACGGGCCGACAGGGAGCTCTGGCCTGGGCTGGTCCATGAGGCCACGAAGAGTCGGAAGCGACTGAATGAATGAACAACAAATACAAGCAACAAAGCTTTGCACACCATTTATCCTTCTGACTAAAAATGTTATGGATAATCTATAAAGTTTGTAGTGAGTTTGTATTATTCCAGGTTTTTTTCTGAGTGTTTTCTTTTAAAAAAACATTATTTGCTAAGCTTAGGGTGTAGAGGCACCTTAAGTACTTTCCCATCTTGAGTGATTTCAGGAGGGCACTTTGTTAGTGCTTCCTACAATCATGGTTATATTGATAGCACTTAGCAAAGTATATATATGTGCTTCATCGGTCTGAACTGAATCTCATTTAACACAGGTCGATCTGCTTCTTCTAGAATAATGTCAAGCAGGATGTTAAGGTTTTCTCTCTGAAGTTATTCCAACACTCAACATTTCCCCACTTTTGCATAGTACAGACTTGTCCTTTCTTCTTTGGGAAAAAAAATCACAATGCGTCTGTGAATTTCCAAAATGTGATAATATATAATTGCCAGCCCTTCCTCACATCCTTTGTGATTGTTTAGGAGATTCCAGGATTGTTATATCCAGTGACTGGTTTGAAGAATATTTCATTCCCTCCTTTATAGAATTACTGGATGTCTCTTGCCCCAGAATCAGATGCCAAATTCACCCCTCACCTTCCTGAGGCAAAGGAAATCCACACTCACCTCAAAATCGGCTAACATCATTCAAGATGACGTGCAGCCATCCTGCTGCAGAAACACTTCTTCAAGACTTTAGTCCGCCACAGGAAGAACTAAAGGTTACTCCAGAGCTTCCAGGAAACTCCAGAGTGGTCCCTAGTCTTCTTGGCCAGTGTCGGGCGACTCACATGTGTCAAAAACACCCACTACTGTTTCACCAGCCAGAAGTACTCCCTGGCAGAGCCTTGCAAGCAACACCACTTATGGTGGTCTCATGGCTGAGCCCATGTAACAGGGTTACCCTGACAAAGGGAAGTGCCCGGCAGCAGTGGACACAAAGGGAAGGCAGTAGTGGAGAACAAGGGAAAAGAAAGAGCTAATGGTCAGCCACATGTGTTATTATTATTATTATTTATTTACTCCATGTATATGCCACTTTTCTCAGCCCTCGGGCGACTCAAAGTGGTTTACAGTAGCAAAATTCAATGCTTGAACATCATAAAACAGATTAAAACAATTAAAAAACCATAGCATCAATATACAAACATTACAAAGTCAATACTACATAACTCATGGCATCTCTTAGTTAAAATCAAGATTCAATCTCGTCATCTAGTCATTTCATGTTCCAGTATTTGTTACACTGCCTTATCGAATGCCTGCTCGAATAACCAGGTCTTAACCTTCCTACGAAATGCTAACAGAGAAGGGGCCGATCTAATATCTCTGGAAAGGGTGTTCCGTAGCCGAGGGGCCACCACTGAGAAGGCCCTGTCTCTCATCCCCGCCAACCGTATTTGTGACACAGGCGGGATTGAGAGCAGGGCCTCCCCAGATGATCTTAACGTCCTAGCTGGTTCACACAGGTGTTGAAGAGAGGGTGGGGCTGAGGAACGGAGATTGAAAAGGCAAGAAGCCAAACACAGCTGGGTGGGAGACATGAGCCAGGAGCAGGACAGGGAGGGCCTGATGAGAATGAGACTTCTGTTAAAACAGAGGAAAGGAGTTTGCTGAAGGGATGCAGACTGTGCTGTCATAAGACTTACCTTGGAAAAAGATAGTTAACAAAGGAACTCTGTAACGAACTGCTTCCAGCAAGTCTTAGAAGCCAGGGAATTGATTACCCATGAGCACTAACTAGTGTTCCCATACATCATTGTTGAATTTTACCATATTGACTTGATTCTAATGCGAACCCTATTTGGCTAAATTACATAACCAAAACTAAAGTATGCATTGGAGTCGATGACACACATAAATCCACTTGCGCTCCGTCCAGCCAAAACTGGCAAATTCTCCACACTCATGTATTTTCCAACTGGCCTCATTCACAAGGCCTTCAAAACCATGGGAAAGGCCAGTTGGAAATCTGCACCCCTCCATCAGGTCGAGGCTTTCCCTTGCCAGTTGGCCATTTTGAGGCAGGAAGCAACCTTGCCTTTATTACTGGGTCTGTATTCAGGGAGGCATTCAGAGGAACAGCCAACAGGCAGGGAGAAACTGCACCCCTTCTCCAGCTTCATGCCTTTCCCAACTTGGGTACATTACATTTGACAACAAATCCTTTTTTTCCTAATATGCGTCTTCGAAATTGAGGTGCACATTATATTCTATGGTGAATTATACTTGAATAAATACAGTATATTACAAGAACTGAAGAGGGAGAAATTATCTGCCTGCTCTTGTGATGTGAATGATTTTAGGAGAAGCTTGTTCTCCCAATAAAGTATCCACTCCACAGGAGTCTGTCCCTTCATGAAACATGCAAGTGGGGTTTTCGAAAGTTGACTCCAGAAGGAAGATGGCCAAACCGCTGCAGCTTCTCTTTGTGATCTCACTAAAAGCAACATCATCTGCAGGAGTCTACCGTATACCATGCAGCTGTGGACAAGTCTACATAGGGACCCCCAAACACAGCATTGCCCAAACACGAATCAAGGAACATGAAAGGCACTGCAGACTAATTCAACCAGAGAAGTCAGCCATAGCAGAGCACCTGATGAACCAGCCTGGACACAGCATATTATTTGAGAACACAGAAATGCTGGACCACTCTCACTACCACCATGTCAGGCTACACAGAGAAGCCATTGAAATCCACAAGCATGTGGACAATTTCAACAGAAAGGAGGAAACCATGAAAATGAACAAAATCTGGCTACCAGTATTAAAAAAAACTCTAAAATTACAACAGCAAAACAGCAGAGGGAAAACAATCAGGGACATCTAATCACCTCTCAACAAAAGATTCCCCCAAGCACTGACAGGCCATCAAATGCTAATAAAGGCGGTCAGTTGAAACATTCACACAGTTGAAACATTAGCTCCAGCAGACAAGAGTCCTTTGTCCCACCCTGGTCATTCCACAGATATATAAACCTATTTTCCTAGTTCCAACAGACCTCACTACCTCTGAGAATGCTTGCCATAGATGCAGGCGAAATGTCAGGTGAGAATGCCTCTAGAACATGGCCATATAGCCCGAAAAAACCTACAACAACATCAGCAGAGCTGTTTTGGGAATTGCTTCTGGTTTATGAAACAGCGGCCACGGCCTCCAATACACTAACAGCCAGCCCAGCATCTCGACTGCGAAACAGTTGCAAGGCACTTCTGCGGTGTATCCAGGGCAGCTCAGGAGCAGACTACTCAAAACGACACCTGGTTATTTCACCTAGTGTAGATGCAGCCTCAGTCAGGACAATATTTCATAGCATATGGCCAATCTGTGTTCACAAATCCTTGTATATTCTTTTCTTCCAGTGGGTTTGGAATGAATTAGTTTCCATGAAGAACTATTTTAGCACTAGTGCAAGTCATTAAAAAACAAATAAACTCATACGAAGTAGACATCGCATGAAGTAAAAATGTATTTAGGAAATATATTTAAAATAACTGAAAATAAATGTAAATGTAAACCCAGCCAGCAAAATACTGGAAATGGAAGAAAAATGTTGCTTACCTTGACATTTTTCTCCTTTTCTTTCAGTAACTCTTCCATCCTGCTTGCTTTTTCTTCTGAACTCAGTGCTTTGTTTGTCACAAATTTCAGTTTATTCGTAAGACTATTGTTCTGTTCCCGAATCACATTGAATCTAACATGAAAAAGAGAAAATGAGTTGCACAGATTTTCAAAAGCTGTGCAGAAGGAAGCGAGAATTGGAGACAATAATCCAAATGTACAAATTAATCTAAATTGCTTCTAGAAAATGGTCGTTAGAATCCAGTTGGGATTGTACACATATATATGTTACCCTGCAGAAACAGTTTGGTATTTTTTGTCATGCAGAATGGCTTTACCGAATTCAAGGTTGCAGAAGGGGATGTGATGTGATGGCATAAATTGCATGTGGATGTACATATGCACTACACATGGAAATGCACAATGCACTATCATCCGTGGTGGTGCAATAATAATAATAATAATAATAATAATAATAATAATAATAATACTTTATTTATACTCTATACAGAGTAAAACCAACATAACCATAAGATTAACAAACAAAATATAAACATAAAAATTGTTGCCATAAAACACATATAGTAAAAGTAATCCTGCCTGTAGTAATCCTGCCTGTAGTAACCTACGGATGTGAGAGCTGGACCTTAGGGAAGGCTGAGCGAAGGAAGATCGATGCTTTTGAGCTGTGGTGTTGGAGGAAAGTGCTGAGAGTGCCTTGGACTGCGAGAAGATCCAACCAGTCCATCCTCCAGGAAATAAAGCCTGACTGCTCACTGGAGGGAAGGAGACTAGAGACAAAGTTGAAGTACTCGTCTCCACCAACCGCGCTTGGGATGGTAGTGGGACCAAGAGGAGGGCCTCCCCGGAAGATCTTAGAGCTCGCGTCGGTTCATAGAAGGAGATGCGATCACAATGCTATAATTCACTAATGAAATGATGGTCCGTCAGCAAAGTTTCATTCCTTAAGGCAGGATCCTAGTAGACACTGAGTCTTTACAACTACCTTACGTATTATCTAGTAAGCAAATCAAATGCCAGCCCTTTATTCATTTTTATAATGAAAAGATAATAAATCATGCAATTTTATTTTATTTACATTGTGCCATCTTGTCATGTTATTAGCTGAGCAGATATACGATACTCTAGCCATAAAGCAACTGAGAGCCACAATTCGGGCACTTCAACTGCACAGATATGAGGATGTATCACATAAAAAGGATCTACTGACTAAATAGAGAGATAGAACGAAATAATAAATGCTATGTATATATTTATTGCAGCGTTGCTATTATAGTATAGCAGCATCTCATTATAGGCTATCACTCACAACTCAGGATGATTGCCTTCCAAGTCTTGGTGGAGGATCTATAGGTGACTATAGAGACCTATTCTGGATCTACATGTTCTAACAACTTTCTCCCTTAATAGTAATAATAATAACTTTATTTTTATATCCCACCACCATCTCCCCGAGGGGACTTGGGGCAGCTCACAAGCCGGACCAAGCCCAATAATAACAAAGTTAACCACACAGAAACACATTTTAAAATGCCGATAAACATATAACAAGCTTCACTCTATTGTGTATTCCTACCTTATTGTTTTCTCCTGTGCTTCCTTTTTAAGATTAGTTATATTCATTCTCACGAATTCAAGTTCAGAAGCAGTTCCATCCAAAGTAGCTTTCAGTGTATCCAACTAATGGATAGTCAAATAAAATTTGAGGAAAGATGCATAATTATTCAGAACACTCTTCTCATTTTATAACAGACGTGCCTTAGGCTTCTCAGCAACTACCTGCAAATCACTAAACCAAAAACTCCTAATCCTTCTACTTTGTAACCCAGATTTTAAAATATTTCTAATAACCAGCCATTGTTGACATTATCTTGATGCAGAATACATTTATTTCTGGAATGGAACAATTTATTCCCATTTTAAGGGAATAGGCCTATGTTTTTAACAAATTTTCTATTCAAAGCCTTTGTAACTGGAGAAGCCAGACATCAATTAAGAGGGCAATGACAAAATTGTGAAGTACTAGCTTTTTCTCAGATCTGTATCATGAAAATGGAAGTACAGTGGATACAACACTTCCATCCCAGTTGATGGAGCTTCATGCAAATAGATACATCCACCTTATTC